>NC_053437.1:51261465-51529555 GCF_007990345.1 Gossypium hirsutum
CCATTTTTTATTTTTTCCCTTTCAATTTAAACACAAAAAGCTAAAGTTTCAGTCCTTGTATTGGAGACTGGAAACACACCTCTTCACACTTCTCTTTCTCTCTCTCTCTCTCTCTCTCCACAATCCTTTTTTCCATCATATTTAAACCCTAAGATGATTTCATCACTACTTTATGTATTTATATCACCAGTCCCACTAGGCCAAACTTTAAGAATAATAAACTCCATCGCCATTTTGTGTGTTTTTCTTTTCTCCACCAAACTGCCTACTTAGAAGAAAAATTAGAGAGCAAGAGTTTTTGTTGGCAATGGTGATGGATGGTGCTGTTTGGATCAGAGAAGAAGACGACGACAATACTAATGTACACAAATAGAAACGATTATAGGGCAACAAACAACACCTAGAAATCCCTCAAACATGGTATCTTGCTGTTGTAAGATTCCCATTTTTGTATTCGTCTTTCTTCTTCTTCTTGTTATTTCTTCTTCAATTTGTGCCGCTCATTCCTCGGAAACCGGCAATTCCCAAGCAAATAATCAAACATTCCGACCAGAAGAAGAGTTGAAGAAGCTGAAACTAGTAAGGGAACGACTCAACAAGATCAACAAGCCAGCACTGAAGACGATTCAGGCAATTAATCTTATTTGCCTCACTTGTCAATCTCCTCTGTTTGCGTTCTGTTTTACTTTTTCTCTAAATACTTGTCTTCTTTTTTTGTGCGTGCAGAGTCCAGATGGTGATATTATAGATTGCGTCTTATTGCGTCATCAACCAGCTTTCGATCATCCTAAATTAAAAGGAAAAAAACCTTTGGTAATTATCCATTTTATCTTTGTTCTTATGAACATTATAAAGTTATACAAGTGAACATATTTAATTGTTGAATTGGATTGTTTAGGATCCACCGGAGAGACCAAATGGTCATAATCGAAAGGGGATGGCGGCGGAAGATTTTCAGATGTGGATGATGTCGGGTGAATCGTGTCCGGAAGGAACAATTCCGATCAGAAGAACAACAGAAGAAGACATGTTAAGGGCCTCTTCTGTTGCAAGTTTTGGAAAGAAACCGACAAGACTTGTTAGAAGAGATTCGAGTAGCGATGGCCATGAGGTTGGTGCCTTCACTTTTTTTACTTTACAAATAAACTCAAAATTTGTAGTCACAAGGGTTCGAAAAGCAGCTCCAGTTATCAGCTAACAGAGTTAAAGTGAATGGCAAAAGAATGCTTGCCGATTGTCTACTCTTCTTTGCTTAGAGAAGAGGATAACTAAATTCTTTGTGCAAAAAAAGAAAAGAAAAAGGGTTAACATTTTCTCGAAATTACTGCTACTAATTTTCACAAACAAATATACAATTTAATATTTAGTTAGTGTTGGAGTACAGCATGCAGTTGGTTATGTGAGCGGAGATGAATATTATGGAGCAAAAGCTAACATCAATGTGTGGGCACCTCGAGTCTCTAATCAATACGAATTCAGCTTATCTCAATTGTGGGTCATTTCTGGTTCATTTGGCGACGATCTCAACACCATTGAAGCTGGATGGCAGGTAGCATTTCTGTTCACAAGTTAATCAAACTTAATTTGATAATTATCGAGCATGTATTTTGATTATTAGTTTACCTACCCTTTAAATAAACTTTTTTTTTGCACCATTCTTCTGTGTAGTTTGATTTCATCAGGAAGGCATAGATGCTAAATATATATAAATAATCAATGCAGGTGAGTCCAGAGTTATATGGGGACTATTATCCAAGATTCTTCACTTATTGGACCGTAAGTAGAGTAATTTTGAATTGGGGGCTTGATTTCCTTTTTTCTTGGCTTTATTAAGGTGTATCTTAAAGCTTAAGAAAAATGATTTGGTTTTTAAAAGCAAGCATGAATTATGTTTTGCAGAGCGACGCATACCAAGCAACAGGGTGCTATAATTTGCTGTGTTCAGGATTTGTGCAAACTAATAATAGAATTGCTATTGGAGCTGCAATCTCCCCAACATCATCATATGGTGGCGGACAATTTGACATTAGTCTATTGGTTTGGAAGGTAAATCTTGTACCACCTCCCAATTATTATACAAACAAAATGTTCACAAACCTTTGAGTAGAAAACATAGAAAAAATTATTTTACCTTATTTCACCTTTTTATTTTATAAAAAAAATTAATTTTATTCTTTCATTTAATTTTTCTTCTCTTTCAATCTTTTTCCTTACATTATTTGTCGAATCTCCTTAAAATAGATGAAAAAGTTAACATTTGATAATTTTGTTGACATCATTTATTCGTGGATTGTCACATGGATGCGACTTTAGTACTTAATTATTTTCTTTTTAAAAATTAAAATTAAAAAATCATTAAATCATTAAAAATTATAATTTAATATGATACACATGTAAATTACGAAGTTAATAAAACATCCTGATTTGATAAATAATATAAATTTAAAAGATAAAAAAAGAAAAATTAAATGTTTTTTTTATAAAGTATGATTATGTTTAAATATATTACTTTTCAAGACGACTAAAAATTTGGATTGCCATGCATTAAAAAGAAAAAGAAAAAAAAAAAGGAATCATAATGTAAAAAGCTTTATTGATGGCTAGCTCTATCAATTTGATGCGCTTCACCCGCGTGCACTGTTAACCCCCGCAAATGCCTGTAATTCTCGACAACTTTTTCTTTGCAAGATTCTATTTTATTCTTTATCCCCTAATAGTATTTTGTACCCAAGAAACTTCCTTTATTAAATAAGTAAAGGTGATGGAAATGCAAATGAAAATGGTGTAGGATCCAAAGCATGGGAATTGGTGGCTGGAATTCGGATCAGGGATTCTGGTAGGATATTGGCCATCAATATTGTTCACCCACCTCAGAGATCGTGCAAGCATGGTACAATTTGGTGGAGAAATAGTGAACTCAAGTCCTGGAGGTTCCCACACGTCAACAGAGATGGGGAGTGGTCATTTCGCTGGGGAAGGCTTTGGAAAGGCTTCTTATTTTCGAAATCTGCAAGTTGTTGATTGGGATAATAACTTGATCCCATTACCAAACCTTAAGGTTCTTGCTGATCATCCCAATTGCTATGACATCCAAGGAGGTATTAATACTGTTTGGGGCAATTATTTTTATTATGGAGGACCTGGAAGAAATGTCAACTGCCCTTAAAGCCAAGGGTATTGGAATTAGATGCTTTTTTAAAAAAAAAATTATTTTACTATATACGTATTCCTTCAATACCTTTTTGGGTGGTGAGTTTGGGTCTTTTTGGGGAATTTTTATAGTAATTATTTTTCCTTTTCTTAATCCCATTTTTTTTGTCTATATTGTTCTCTTTTTATCTTTACTAGCAGGTGTCTATTAATTATACCAGCTTTAGGACTTTATGTAATTGTGGAAAAAATAGTGAAATAAGCATGGGTGTGAAATTTTTCTTTTTGGTTACCTTTCCATAAAACTGGCACTTCCATTTTCAACATTGGCAACTAAACAGTGTTCAAAAATTATCAATTTACCTCTTAATATTTATTTATTTTAGTCTTTTTATTATTTTGGCTCTCAACCTTTAAAATTTAATCAAATTACTTGCTTTTGGACGAAAACTAATTGAATTGTTAAAATTTTAATGACATTGATATAGCTACTCGTGTGGCAGTCCATATATAATTCATAAAAATTCAAAAAAAATAATAAAAAATATTTAAAAAACCAACCAATTTAAAAAAAAACTAATATAAACTTTTAGAAAATTTATACATATTAACTATGAAGTATACGTAAAATGTGACATGAGCTACCATGCCAATATCATTAAAATTTTAATAGTTTAGTTAGTTTTTGAGTTCCAAAACAAATAATATAACTAAATTTAAAGATTAAGGGCTAAAAATATCCAAAAATGATAAAAAGAAATAAATATTAGGAGCTAAATTTATACTAAAAAAATATTCAGATAATCTATTTTATTATTTATTTTTATTAAAAGTAAAAGATGTATATTTATTAAATTAGAACTAAATTACCAAAACTGAATGGCGAACACATCAAAGTTGTCATTCGCATTTCTCTAATGTCGTTTTGTTATATTAGGTAGTTTTGTAAATAATGTGAAGTTTTGGTGTTTTTAAATATTAGAATCCTAGTCGAAGAAAGTGGGATATGCACAAATTATTAAACCAAACATTTCGTTTTCCTTTAAAAATAAATGCAATGATTTAAGTATTGGTTTTGATCATATTTATGTAATTCACTTGTACATACATTATGAATTCCACTTATGCATAATGATGATAATGGACATAATATACTACATATTATTAACATCAAAGTAGTGATGAGAAATTATGACTATTGCTTTGAAAGCTTCTAGTATTTTCTCTTCTTCTTTTTTCCATACAACTTTTGCTATTTTTTTTTAAATTTTTTAGTTGTCTAATGACTTTTGCTTTTTTGTTTTACTCCTCATCTATAGTCAAACAAAATAATCAAAAGAGATTAGTGAAGTAAAGAATAGATATTCCAAAACTTGAATGTAGTTGGAAACAACATCATTTCTTCATCTTTAGAGAAATCAATGAACTCCCTCAAAAAAATTGTTTGTTATATCCCTAATCTCTCGAACACAATTCCTCGAGATTAAAGGTCAATATCCTGCGTAATACTCAGAACACCACCTTTTGAGAATCAGGACTCACTCTTCATAACAAACATCTCATCTCAGGAAAACCCCTCACGTACCACCTCTTGAAGCACCGTATGTGTGAACTCCTTGTCGAACACCTCGAATAATCATGGTATGAGAACTCCTCAGGATCCCCTCGATCTAGGCATACATGTATAAAACCCATATGAGGGCCTCACTAAACCACAATTTATGACTCTAACTGTTAGACACTAATTTCATTTGACACGATTGACAACTTGTCCTATTGTTGCTCTTTAATACCCTAAACTTGACTTGATCGTCGGGTCCGAGCTACAGTATGTCACATTCGTTGTCGAAGCAACTACGATCAATTCACAATTTTCTCATATGATTTATGTAATATTTATCAAAATTATATACATTCCTTAATTATACTAAAGTAAATCTATCTTTAAAATAAATCTATCCTATATATACATATATAATTACTATACTATAAAATATAATATTAAATTAAAGCAAACTCTAGTTACCACAAAACTTAGCTTATTAGTTACATGCCAAAAATAGATAAATTTGGAAATAAACAAACATTGCTGAGACCGGAATTGTGGTTTGGATGCTATGACCGATGCTCAAAAATCTCGAGTTAATCTAACCTGTGCACAGAGAGAACAAACTGTATGTTGAGTAAAATTCTCAATGGTATTTCTATAATTTAAGTATGTAATATTAACATTAACAAATCTACCCTAAATAAACATGTATATTTATATGCACAAGTCTACCATATGCTTGTAACTTAGAGTTACCAAGCTTTACATTTCAATATAAACATGTTATTTATACAGAACTTGTAACATCCCTCGTCCGGTTCAGTCATCGGACTCGTGCTATAGGATACTTCAACAGTTCAACATGCACTTAGATACCTTACTAAGTGCTCGCACCTACACACCATACACAATTAGTTTGCGAATATGTGACAGAGTTAGTTAGGGCATGACTAATTACAAAATCAGTTCACATATGCGTTACAATAATAGTTCACACATTGACACAACTCGAACATTTACATGGTCCACACATTGACTCATTTCGCGTATAAACTCAGCTCGCTTATAAATACAACTAGCATATAATCATAGCTCTCATATTAACATAATTAGCATATATGATACGATCTCGTCCAAGGACTCTACCAAGTCAGCATACGGAGCATTCGAGTTGCCACCGAGACCAATCACTCGTGCCTGAGCCAAGAGATTCAAAAAGGCTATCTCGGGCTTCGTTGATCAAGTTTGGGGTGAAGCCTTGACTGGATTAATCGATCGAGCTTAAGAGTGTTCAGCTTGTGCTTCATGCAACCTTCTTCAAACCGATTTTAATCTTGGCTAGCTAATTTAGCTGTTTGAATAAGACTTAGCTCTTTTAGTTATTTTAATCTTTATTAATTATGTTCTGTTTCGTACATCATTGCTGAGTATCTTAATTTGTTTTAAGCCTATTAATTGTGTCCTAGTTCGTACAGCATTAATATTTGTCTTAGCATCTTAATTTGATTTATGTCTATTAACTATGCTCTAATTCGTACAGCATCAATGCATGTTTTTAAGTCAGACATCTTAATTGTGTCTTAGCTTATTACAAATTAAAATCGTGTTTTAGTTTGTCTTAATTGAGTCTTTATTTTGTTCATCATGTTATTCAATTGGACGGCTGGACATTCATGCATTGTTCCAGATTCATTAAAGTCATTTATGGAGAAACATGCACTTGATTATTCATGCATCTTGGAGTTTGCTAGACACACTCTTTCAAGTGATTGTTCGTGAAAAGCTATGTCAATCATTGATCCTTAATTGAGCTGATCAGTCAGCTCCTTCTTTATTCACACTATTGAGCCTACCAACTCTTAGTGTTCACACCTAGAGGACCATCCAATTCCATAATTTCACATCAAGGGCCATTCGAATGCCACAAGAAGCATCCTCTAGCTGATTATACATTCTGTGAACCAGGAAGCATTAACGAAGCATTAACTTCAGCTCTTAAACAACATTGATCGATCAAGTTAATGATTTTTTCAGCTCAACTATTAAGTCCACCTCAATGGCTGTTCGGGAACTCCAATTGACAAAGCTCCAATGACTGTTCGGGGACTTCAATTGTCAAAACTGATTAATTAAGTTCTTCAAGAACTAATCTGCTGGATTAAATTGAATTTCAACTTTCTTTAGTTATAATTATTTTGTGTCTATTCGGCTGGTACTTAGCAGCCTATAAATAATTTTCTTGTAACCTGTTTTCAGAACTTTTGATCTTTGAATGAATTTTAACATATTTGTGAGTTGTTCAGCTCTCGTTGTTCTTAGTGATTCAAATTGACTTATCTAGTTTGCTAGTGACGTCAATCTGTTTCTTTTCAAACTTATCACTCTTAGAGTGTGGTGTTCAACCTTTTATACCGATCAGTTACTATCTTCCTAGATAGAGGGTCACGATCCTATCCATCTATTCATCTATCACCTTGATAGCTCCATAAGAGTTGGGTCTCTGTTCTTTAATAGTGGTTCATTCTTCTGCTGTTGAGTTCAAATTCTATCTTTCCATCAACTTATCTTTCATTCATCTTCTTTGTTTAAAACTAACAACCTTTGAAAATGACCTTTTTGATAAACAAAAACTAAGTTACTTAATTTTACGATCGGGCAACAAGTGACTCGATTTTATCTACGAATACGAGATCGCATCATTTGGTATTAGAGCTAGTTAAAATTAAGTACGTATCATCGTTTAATTACCCCCGAGGTTAAAAAAATCGATTAAAAAATTGAGTATAAAAAAAAAGAGAAAAGGATATGTTGCATACAAAAGTGAAAATTGCAAAAAAGAGTTTTGGATTTTGCAAGTAAAAAAAATCTAGCTTGAGAAGTATTATTTCCCGATTTTAAACTCATCTTTTCTTAAAAACATTTTCCAACCACACTCCATTAACCTTGTTTTCTTTCAAGCCTACCCTGTACCCAACATCATATCTTTCCTTGTTAACCATTTGAAGCCAACTCTACAAAACTTGCTGCTAAGTCTAAGGCAGTCACCAAGAACTTCGAGAAATGAACTAGGGAGATAAAAGGCAAGAGAGGAGAGTCTATCAAAGAGGAAAAAGCCAACTGCGAGTGAAAACACGAGTGGAGTGCACAATTTTGTTTCTTTCTCTTTTTTTTAGAGAGAGAATTAGTGAGATTTGAAGTGAGGTTTTAAACAAGATGTCATGTAGCCCTAAACGGAATGTCGTTAGTGGAGGTACATTAAACGCTGCCGAAGGTGGTGGTATACGTCCTGTGAGAAATGTAGCCGTTAGTGGTGTGCCTGATTTGGCATACCAAACCCTTCTTCGAGAAATGACCCGTTTGCTTCAACAACAATTGGAGCCACTTTAAGAACGAATGAATCAACTCGAAAAAAGAACTCAACGAGAATGTATTCCTCCAAACCCAAGGAAAGAGCGAGGTCGACTGTGGCAAATCAAAATGACCTCTATGAACCAAGTGACGTGGAGAGCGACCAAGCCTCCAATTGAAGTGAAAGGCATCGAGGCCAAAGAAATCGAGGGCCAAAGGAGTAAGAACATGTAGATGACGATCTAAAGAACATTAAGATGGCCATTCCCTCTTTCCAAGGTAGAACCGATCCCAAGGCTTACCTAGAATGGGAGAAGAAGACCGAACTTGTGTTCGAGTGTCACAATTATTCTGAAGGAAAGAAAGTCAAGCTTGCAATAATAGAGTTCTCTAATTACACCATTATTTGGTGGGATCAACTCACCATGAGTCGACGGAGAAACAGAGAACATCCGGTGTCAACGTGGGCTGAAATGAAGTCCATTATAAGAAAGCGGTTCATCCCAACTTACTATCACCGAGAGTTATATCAAAAGTTACAAAGCCTTACCCAAGGTAATCGAAGTGTAGAAGATTCTTACAAGGAGAAGGAGGTAGCAATGATCCGAGTTGATGTCGAGGAGGATCGAGAGGCTACTATGGCAAGGTTTCTTGCTGGTCTCAACTGAGACATTTCCAACATAGTGGAGTTACAACACTATGTCGAAGTTATTGACATGGTTCATATGGAAATCAAGGTGAAGAAGTAATTAAAGCGAAAGGGCGTCACCCGAGCCTTTTTTAACGCCACTTCTACATCAATGTGAGGACAATGAGTTAGCAAAAATAAAACCTCAAACCGATCCAAGGAGAATAGTGGAGCCACAAAGTTTAACAAGCCAAGTGGTGAAACGAGCAAAGGGAAAATGGATGCTGCACCAAACCAGACCCGAGACACCAAGTGTTTTAGGTGTCTTGGAAGGGGTTACATAGCCAGTGTTCACCATATTCATTGCAAGCGGGTTTGCCAGTGTGTTTGGTGAGCTAGGGTTCGCCAGGTAAGTTGTGAACTAAATTCGCCAGTCAAAGATTGAGTCAAACTCAAATTAGGAAATAAAGATATGGTGTATCTAGGAATATTTTACGTGCAAGTAACATATTTTCTAAGTCAAGTAAGGTATCCTAAGATTTCCAGGACACTTAGGTCTATAAATATAACCCTTATTCTGTGAGAATTCTCTCAACAAATATTCTACCAACAAATCTTTGTTCTGAATCGAGTTCGTAGCACCCAAGGCAAGTCTCTGACTTGTTAGGTTTAATTATCCAGAAAGCTAGGTTCGCTTGCATGTGTGAATTCTAAAAGTTCTGTCAGGTTAGTAATCTGAGTGTTTATATTGCAAACCAGCCAAACTGTAACACCCCTAACCCTTCTTCGTTGTCGGATTAAGGTTACAGAGCATTACCGTGCAAACGGAAACATTTAACATCTTAATATTTAAATAAATTATATATATTATAATCTATTCAATCGCAGGCATTTTGTCCTTAAATCAAGCCCTCGAGGCCTTAAAATAGCTTAGAAGCAATTTGAGACTAATTTGAAACAAATTAAAAAGATGCAAAAATTTAAAAACAATGGTCACACAGTAGTGTGGTCGGGCTGTGTAACATTCGAACAAGGGACACACGATAGTGTCCTAGCCCGTGTCCTCACCCGTGTAACTTACTGAGATGCTCCACACGCCCGTGTGCCAGGCCGTGTGCTAGGTCATGCAACTCACTAACTTGAACACTATGAAACTCTCAATTGACACGCGGCCGTATGACAGCCCGTGTCCCAAGCCGTGTGAACCCAAAATTTAACCAAAAATCAAGTCATTTCAAAGCTTTGGGCACACATTCAAGGAATTCAAATACCATCCAAACACTCAATAACATACCATTTCAAACATCCTAGATAATTTAACCAATATGCCATTCAAAGGTACCATAATTGCATCAAAACATCATTTACCAAATCAAGTTAACATTGTCTCATTTCATGCATAAAGACCTCATTCAAATATATGCCAAACATGCCATAAATGACCATTTTCAAACCATCAATAACATACCAAAAGAACCATATTCACAAGCACTTAAAAGTGACCAAAATGACACCATTTGGTAAGATATTGTAAGTAATCAAACTAAGCAAAACTTTAAAAGTTTAAACATACCAAAGCAACCATTTATACATCCATAAACTATCAATAAAAAGACCTATACATGTCATTATTAACCTTCGCCAAAATACTACAAAACTATCGAAATGATTGTTAGATAGTGTGATAGGTCTCTGTTGGATCGCTGGCACCCCTATGGCGCAGCAGAAAAATAAAAGGAACGAATCGGGGTGAAAAGGTTGCGAAATTACCTAATGTTTATTCAGAGTAGGCAGCAACGCCTTAACAACGAGTAGTCTGATCTGCTGTCGAACCAAGTCGCAATCTATCGTGATCCCGGCCTCTACGTAATCCACCCAGTTGATTACGAACGGAAGAAATCCCCAAAATAGTTTTGAAAGTGATTTTTCTTTGACGGCTGCTAGACCCAAGCAAAGGAAAAACGAGATCCTTATAAATCTTTTTATTTTTAGGGTTTTATTAAATAAATTTAATAATATTTTAAACTGAAAATTATAATTACATTAATTATAATATAATTTCGGTAAACCATATATTTATTTGAATTCATATGCTAACCAAATTCATGTCCTCATTATGCGTACAACAACCTTGTACATAATGTGTTGGAAATTTGATTACCGAATTAAATTAATTCTATAATTAATTTAATTCAAGCGACCCCCAAAAACAATACCAACTATGGATTATTTCGTTCATTTCAACTATAGAGTGTAACCCTGTAGGTTCTTATAACTTTAGCAGTAATACTAGAACGATTCCAATGTTACAAACAATGAGTGGCATCTAGCAATGCATCATTGCTACCTAAGTCACAAGAGATCATGATTCGACATAACCTTTTTATGATTAACCTTTTATGCAACAATCCTTAAGTCCTTTATCTCTGGATTGGACACAAGTCATGGAATAGTCACACTTGCATAGTCCATTCCATGTTCCTTGATATCTTAAGCAGACTACGATATACAAATAAGTATGACATCTCATATCAACTTATTTGAACATGGCCATGCATTTCTAGTCTCAATTAATCAAGTGGCCTAAGATATTACTCCCATTATATAGGAGGGACTTATTCTATATCGACCAACCATATCCCTCTACATCGATTGTGGTATATCCAACATCAGCCTTTATAGAACAACTAGTTACGGTGTACGTTTGACTGTATCAAGATATACTACTCACGATATTGGGATTATGATGATCTCAAGTCTGAGGATCATATACATATTAATCACTATGAGTAATGTCGTGACAATTACATAATAATCCAAGAAACATACTCATAATGGGTTAGTCCAATATGTTGTTCTCTAACACACATATTCATGCATCGATTCTGACATTCCATATCAATGAAAACTCTTTATCATCAATCAACTGCATGTTAGTCTTAATGCATTATCGTTGTCCTATCCAACAATAATACTTGACTAAGGATCTTTTAAGAATAATCATATTATTCTCAGGGCATTATTATAAAACAGTTTATTTATACACACAGAAAAGAAACTGAAATAATAATGGTAACGCCTTATATTAATAAACATGATAAATCAAATATGTTATTACAACCATCTCATGATTGATCTTTGGGCATACTCTAACAGTCTCTAACAAGCTTCCAACTGATCGAGCTTCCGATAATCTATAAAACAAAAGAAAGAAACTACGTTTGCAACGAGTGCTTAGTAAGCTCGTATAACATTAAACTTAACTTACCTTTTCATTTATGCAATTCAAAGATTAAACATAAATCATTACCAATGCCATAAGGTTAGTAAAAGATACAACATCATCAACTCACAAGTTATTATACTTGTCCATGAAACAAATGAAATCAACCAAAAGATATGTAAATTTCCATATGTAATAACATCATTTAGTTCATAAATCTTTTCATAAGGTCAAGATTTCATCCATTTTCATACTTACCACTTCCTTTCCTCTTCTTACCATTGAACCATCTAGAATTACATTGGATACTCGAAAAATCTCACACATAGTGTGCCTTTACATATACCCGTAACATTTCCTTTACATCGATGCTCATACGAGCTGTGATATGGGTTTGCTCACACGAGCTGTGGGTCAGAATGTAAGCTACACGATACTGCTTACACGAGCTGTGGAGAATCCGCAACAAATGCAGGACCTCAACCATTGGTAATACATTCAAGACCAACACTCGAAACAATAAATCCCTAATGACATTTCATTTGTCTCCTAAGAATTCTTAAGGTTCAATCGGTTCGTTATCCGTCAATTCATCATAACTTGGATTCGTTTATATATAGAGAGATTCATTTATATTAAAGCAACATAGTAAATAGTCGATTTAGCTAACATTAAAACGATCATAGTTCATACGAACTTACCTCAATAACTAGGGCGTAGAAACAAAGTCGAGCTAATCTAAAGTTATAATTTTTCCTCGATATAAGTCCAATTGTGGTTTATCTTAATCTAAATAAATAATTTCATTCAATTAAGCATTTCTAGAATACAATTTATTCCATAATTCATATTTATATAAAATTATGAATTTTCCCCTAACATTTAAACTTTTCACAATTTAGTCCTTAAGCCCATAACTTAGAATCTAACAATTTTAACCTAAATCCAACTTAATCCATGTTACCAGGGACCTTAAAGCAACTCATATTTATCAAAAATTCTCAACAAAACCCATATATTTATACTTTTAATAATTTAATCCCTATTTTTAAAATTCAACAAAAATTACTTAACAAAACATGTTTATTTTCTAAAAAAATATTCATAATTTACCAACTAACATCAAAAATCATTCAAAAAAATTCATGGAAAATCCATTAACCCTTAACAATTTTACAAATTAACCCCCGAGCTAGCTAAATTAAGCTAAAACAGACTCAAAAACATAAAAAAATCATTAAAAATAGGTTGAAAAACACATATCATGCATCAAAGAAAGCTTTGCCGAATGTTATCAACCTAAAAATAGTGATTTTCGGTAATAGCAAGTGAAAATGGAAGAAGATGATAACTTTTACTTAGTTTGTTTTAAGTTTATTTACTAAATTACCATTTTACCCTTACAAATAATAAAAAAATTTCATTAATGCCTTGTCCATACACACCCACTAACTCATTAAATAGTATATTTACCATTCAATTCTTTTATTTTAAGATTTCATAGCCATTGTACCCCTTTAACTAATAGAACTCAACTTTTATACTTTTTACAATTTAGTCCTTTTCACTTAATTAACTATTTAAATATCAAAATTTCTTAACAAAATTTTAATACAAACTTAATATAATCTCGTATAAATTAATTAAATATTAAAATAATAGTTTACTCGTCAAAATTGTGGTCCCAAAACCACTATTTTCGACATCATTGAAAACGAACTATTACACGGACCATCTATCCACAAGGATAAAGGCAAAGCCAAGCTTGTTTAGTTCTCAATTTTTTTGGTGAGTGGTTAAGAATTGCCATAAGTATGCTAACTAATATGTTTTTCAATATTGGTAACCAGTCAGACCTTCTATCCATAACTAATATTCCATCAGGTGGGCTCGTGCGTCTCTCCTACCCTTGAACATGTCTTTTGGGACCTTAAAATCTCGCGATAGACTTATTGTCGCTATCTTCAGGGTCAACTGATTGTTAGAACAAAAAATCCAGTCTATATCTCTGGACTCGGGATGCAATACCCTCACATCTCGCCACAATGCATCCATCACGTTTTGCCATTCTCTCGCATGCAAGCCTAGACCTTCATCTTGCATGGTCACATTATTGTGAAAAATCAGAATTATCAAATTGTACCTTTGTTTTAAGTTCTTTGTTCTGCTTCATTAACTCCTGCTGGAAAGTCTGCTACTGCTCAAACCGTGTATTCTATGCAGCCATTTGTTCCCTCATCAACTTCATCTACTCCTGAAGAGCAAGAAACTGTTGCGGCGACGCTTCTTGGTCAGAAGGAAGCGGTAGCCCTCAACCAGAAGGAAGGTTCAAGTCAAGCGGGCTCAAAGCTCCTAGGTGAGCCACATTACCCAGGTTTTCCAGCCAATCTACAAACCATCTAGCAATCCGTTCCAACCGGTTAGCCACCGGAACTTAATGCTCCAGCTTGTCCAGATGAAAGATCAAAGGGGAAATTCTAATTTGGGTGAGCCATTGTAACTTTTGGTAATTTTTCTCAAACTTGAAAGAAATTTGTTGGTCGGAAGTATGTCCACGCTCATCGCACCAATTGTCGAGTATTTTTCCGTTATGTCTCTTTGGAGGGGGCAATCGAATATTTATACACATGGTTACTGTTCATGAAATTGATGTTCTTGGTAAGCTCTATGCATGCTTGACACGTGTATTGCTTTGGTCTGCCTACTGGACCTTGTAGCCCCCCACATGCGAGCTCCTTGGTATACGAGAACTGGGACCACGAACTTCCCTTACTGGACCTCGTAGCCCCCCACATGCAAGTTCCTTGGTGTACGCAAATTGGGACCGCGAACTTCCCTTGCGAGACCTCCTAACGAACCCCCACTACAAGACCTGCACGCACCCAACTGGTGGGGCCCAACTGATTCGCGGGTAAGCGACCTAGATTTTATCTGGGTTTCGGATTGGTGATCATAAATACATAATAATTCTCAATAATAAGCTACGCAAAATACAAAATTAAAAAAAAAAACATGACTTCCATAGAATTATAATGTATACCATTTACAATATAAAATTATAATGTCTTAAATACATATAAAAAAATTCAAACATTATATAAAAAAAATAACACATATCTAAAAGAACATGTTTTTTTATTTTTTATTTTTCTTACTTCGTCATGATCAAACAAAATATAAAATATTTAAAAAAAAAACATCATACTATCCTTCAAATCATATTTAATGAACTGAAAATTAATCATTTACAATGTTAAATTGAGCTTTCATGTGCAATTCATATCCCATTTATTTATTGTTATGGATAATTATCATAGATAAGCTAAAAATCAAATTTAACGAAAAATTAGAACTTTTAATAATTGATGCTTAAATTACCTTTCAAATCATTTTCTTCTTCTTATGCTTAGCAACTTCTAAAGCAAATAATCCCAATTCCAAACTTAAAAAACAAAAAACAAAAAACAAAAAATAAAATTATCAACAAAAATTTTTAAATTGAACTAGGGATTGAATCAATTAGATCACCCAATATTCAATTTGATTAATTCAACTGACAATAATTTATCCATCCTTTTGTCCTCTTAGGCCGAACAATCCAAATTTTAAAGTATTTACTCATCTCGTTTCTCACTTCCATCTTTTTCTTCTCCAGCATCTCATCTCATCACTTTTCTTTACTTTTATTTATCACTTCCTTCTTCATCTTTCATCTCCCTTTATATTTTTTTTATTTGAACTTTGCTTCATGCCTCTTCATCAATCCTTCACAATAGGTTTTTTTTTTTCAAAATCTTTCACAATTTCACTCTTTACTTACTATATTCTTTCTCATAAGGTTCTGATTTTCTTTCTTTTAATTTTAATTTTTTTGTTGTTGGGTCATTGGGTTCGATAAAGCTGGGCACAAAATGAATAAATTATTAGGTCAAATATATAAAAAATAAAACAAAATTCCAAAAAACTATAGAACTCGGTTTAAATAGTTTTGGTTTCCTGTTTAATCCAAAGACAGTTCAACATCACTAATTGAACCACCGACTTAATGAATTTCTCATGATAATGACTGATTTACTCATCTCAAACGTAAAATTAATTAAACACATTCATCCCGGTGCCTAATAAATGGATTTTCCTTCCTGTTAATCTCCCTTCAACCCTCATCCCTTTCCAATTTTCAAAATTTTGTAAGATCAAACTCATGGTTGTATTTCATTAAAAATTAAAATGGGAGTATGTAACCTAAAAGACAGAAGTGCTTGAAACTACGTCTAAAGAATCTTCATAAATTCTGAATCGGATCAATGTTTATCATCAAAATTACATGGCTTAAAACATTACAATTGTATAAGCATAGTGTTGATGGATTGACTATGGTGCGTAAGTTTATCACTACATTCTACATCTAATCACACTTCCCTTTCCCTTCCATTCTTCAATCTTTACTGCTGTAATGCTATCATGCCTGCATAGTACAGTTCTGCCTACTGAAAATTAAAAACTCATACCTTCAAAGCGCTGGCAGGTGCCGACTCCTGACGCATCTCCTTTTTCCGGCAACCTCCTTCTCATACCAATAGACACTGAATTCTTGTTGTGTGATTATACACTCATCGGTCAGCTGTAAAAAGTTGCTTTGATATCCTACGCTTCATCTGTTGAGATAAAATTCGAAGGATACTTGAATTGATATTAATTACAATATGCCAATTTACATGACAATCAAACTACAGCATCGGTCTGTCTTCTTGTCAATCGTGCATATAGACCATTTTTGTGGAGAAGTTCGTTATGACTACCCATCTGCAAGTTTGGAAGACAATTGTTTAAGAACAGCAATTCTCAATGCAAGCATATGCTTTTCTTAACACACCTACATATATACTAAAGTTATGATATAAAAGACCCAAGAAAATTATATTGTCTTCAAGAAAAAAACCAACCTCGGCAATTTGACCACCATCCATCACCACAATTCTGTCAGCAGCTTGAATTGTAGAAAGTCTGTAGATAAAGCATGATAAGACTTTTATACTCACTGTTAAGTCTTGGAAAAAGATGATACCTGAAAGCTTACCGATGAGCAATTACTATGACGGTTCTTCTAGATGACAAATCACTTCTGACAGAACGAAGCACACCCTGGATAAGGTGACATGTGAAACATTAAGGGTAAGAAACAAGTGGCTCCACAAGTTCCATGCTCAACCTCCTAATTGGAAAAAAGAATATAAAGAATGGAGTCGGATATTGGTATTTATAACAATGGTTACCTTAACATTGTGTTCACTCTCTGCATCCAATGCACTGGTTGCTTCATCAAGGATGAGAATTGTAGGGTCTCTAAGAATGGCTCGAGCAATGGCAATTCTCTGCTTTTGTCCCCCACTGAGCAGATCATCATCAACAAGTGTGTTATACCCATTGGGGAGTAATGTGATGAAGTCATGGGCATATGCCAGCTTGGCAGCCCATTCAACATCCTCTTGCTTTATGTTTCTGATACATCCGTATTTAATGTTGGAACTAATGTCCATGCGGAAAAGTTTTGGTTCCTGTAACGAAAGAACGTATTAATGAGGTAAGATCCACCAAAATTTACTGAAATTCAATCCTGGAACTAAATGGAGGACCTGTCCCACATATCCTATTCTTCCCCTCAACCACTTGGTGTCCAGTTCGTTAAGAGGGACACCATCAATTAAAATCTGCAAAAAGAGGTGTAAATATAGCATAAGATTCGATTACAAATACTGGAATTAAAATTGCTGAGATGTAAGCAGAAAATACAAAATAGATGGCTACAAAACACTATGCTGTATGAAAGTTCCGAGCAGCATATGTCCAACACCGACTGCTCAGAGGTAAATTGAATAGGATGAAGATCAAAACACTTCTACCTGACCATTTGTTGGCTCATAGAGACGGAGCAAAAGATTCACCATCGTACTTTTCCCGCTACCACTGAGACCAACCTAATCAAGATCAAGTACATAGAAAATTATTCCTCATAATCGGTGAGGAAGTGATGAAAATTTGCAAGAGCAACACTTACTATTGCAACAACTTCACCAGGATGAACCGATAAATTTATATGCTGCAGGACTGGTACCTGTTAAAATTATCTATACTATTAATTGTTTCCACATAGCTATAGTAACACATTTACAAAGATATAGACATTGATGCACCAAAAATTTATGTACATGGTCTTGGGGTTAAAGGAGACCAAATAAAAGGGATTAAAAGTCTCAATTATTTTGAATCAGGCAATCCAAGGTATACCACAATGAAATTTACCACATAAAGGGGGGGGGGAGGGAGGAGAGAGAGGGAAAGTGCCACAGAGCTGTAAATGCTTAAATAGGAAAAGGTGTGCTTTACTATTTTCACATTTTTCCACTTTTATCTGGATTCTCAAGAAAAATGGAGATAAGGTTGTCCAAACCTTCCATGTAAATAGCATGGGAGACAAAAGCCAAAGAAAAATAGCATTCTTTGCTTGAGAAGCATCTTAGGAAAGAGCTTCAATCATAGTAATCTCCTAAGGATGTAGGAAAAACTCTTCTGGAAAGATGCTTTCTGTGAAAAAATGCAGCTGAAAGCCTGAAACAGTACATCATCTCCTTTGAATTGTTCTTAGACAAGACAATGTCCATAGTGGTGGCAGTTATATTTTTGGTTTTCAGTTTGAGAGGATTCTATGGCATGGAAATGGTATGCACTTATGTAAGAGAAAATAAACATATAATATAAATTAAGTCCTCTCTCTATATGTATATTTCTTGGAGAGAAAGGAGCAAAAGGGGGCATTTGAGGGAGGACAGTTTTTCTCTTGAAAATAAAAACTAAAAGAAGAAAGTTGCATCCACCGCTTGCAAGTGGCATATCTGGTTCCAGGACCATGTAATCCACTAAAATAATAGATAATATCAACAGTATCAAAAGAAAGGTGTTACTTGGAGTACTTGTGATACTAAGGACAACATACCATTTCTCTTGAAAGATATTGAAAAGATACATTTACAAATTCTATATGCCCTTGCAGCTTTTGCAGTGCCATTCCTATAACAGAGCAAAATCGAATGTGATACAAGTTAAATGAAAGAAATATGTGCCATTGAAGAAAACTTCTTCTGAAAGGAGTATTTAATTAATAATTAAAGAGAATGTTCCTCACAAGATTAAGGTTCTCTTTAATTTTGATAAAGGGAAAGAATGATGTAGAACAATAAAAACTGCTCTCTCTACAGACATATATGTCACCCACTGATAAGTAACATGCTTAAGAATGATACCAAACCTTTCATCTAAAACCTTTGTGAATTAAAATCAAATTTGAAGTACCATATGCCAATATAAAGAACATATCTTACTGTGTACAACAACACATCCCTTAATCTCAGAGCCACGCAAGGTACATCAAAAGAAGTACTATATTCAACCAAGTAACTACATGCAGGAGCATTTACCTACTCTTTTTATAAATAACAGGTTAACATAACATTAAAGTTCCAGATTACAGGTTTGCAGTTAAAACTCTACAATCTTCACAATGATGGAGTGCTATATATCACAGGAAAGTGAATGAAGGAACATTTCAGAAAAATATGCTATGAATTGTCTATCAAAGTTAATAAAATTCTTGCCTTCTGATATGAATTGGTCACTAGGCAGAAGATCCATCAATTGGAAGACCTTTTCACTTGCTCCAACAGACTGCATCAGTGATGATACATTATCCCCAACCCACCATGTTGAATAGATTAGCCATTCACTGTATAGTATAAACTTTGTAAGTTTCTCTGCTGTTATATGACCAGCAAGAATATACATCCCTCCAACAAGCACAGCGATAATCTATAGAGAAAAAAGAGGAAAATTCAATAACCAAAGGAGTATATTACTATTTTCTTTCATTTACGATATTATACTTGTTTAGAAAGGCCAGAGCCATGAGTTGCAAACCTGAGTTGCATGGTAAAGAGTGTTGAAGGTCAAATTCCAAACTCCATAAGCAGCACTTTGTCGCAAGCTTACCTCAGCCAGTTTATCCAGCCAATGGTTGTACCTATTAATCATAAACAGATCAAACCTTTTTCCATATGCTATCAAAGGAAAAGACCAAAAGCAATGACATTGACAAGAACTCCAGTAGAATAATTTACCTTTTCAGTTCTTGCTTCTCTGTTCCATAAACGCGAACAGTTCTCATTAAGGAAAATGTCTCCTGAGCTACCTATGAAATAAATAGTAAAGAATCTTTCACCCTAATGCGAAAAATTGGGGAAAAATACAGGATGTAAACTAAAAAGAAAGTTTCTATTAAATACCTCATTGGCAGAAGCAGCATATTCTTGGATCAATTTTGCCGTCTTTTTCTGGTACCTACAGAAGACGACAAAATATATTTTTCTCAGAAAATGACTACACTCAGACAATAGTCAAACCAACCATATATCTGAAAATCAAGAAAGAAGAAAACTGTGTCACTTTATATTTTAGTAAGTCAAAATCCTCAGTTTGAATCAAAGGTTTGTTGTTTGTCTGTCTTTCTTTTCTTTTCTTTTAGAATCCAAGCACATTTTGTTGTGGATGCTTAGTAGTTGCTAGGTGAGACTCTTAGGAGAAATTTGTTAAGTAGGACTCTTAGAATAAAGTTGTTTTAGGACTCTTAATATGTTGTGTTTGGTAGTGCTTTAATTACTGTAATCTCTACTTAAAAGGAGGGGAGATTAAGAAAAAAAAAGTCAAAATTTATCAAAACTCTACTAAGAGATTTGGTCTCTCTCTAACGAGAGCTAAAGGTTTCAGTCTCACTTTGATGAGTTGAACTATCAATCCCAAATTCATGGTTGTAACAATTTGGTGTTTAAAGCCAACAATTCTTGGAAATGGCAGAGCAATGGTTGGTGTTATGAATCAAAACAGAAAACAGGAAATAGAAAAGGAAGAAGAAGAATAGAAAGGAAAGAGAGGAGAGGAGAGAAATCACAGAGATGAAGAAGAAGATAGAAATCGAGAGAAAAGAAGCAAACAAAACATATTCATTTCATAACCTCCCCTCTGTTATAGACTAAGTTAAAAAAAGGGAAAAAGAGGTGAAGTTGCACCAGATTCAGTTAGCAGCTGTTACTACAGCTGTAAACAGGAGGGATTGAAACACATCGTTTCATCACGTTTCCACTCAATCCAGCCCACTAAAATATAAGTAAAAATGTTATTTTTTCCTAATCTTAATTTTGCCCCATAACAGTTGGAAAAGTGGGGAGCAGACATACGCAAGAAGCTCAAGAATATGCAAACAAAGATAGAACAGATGATTGATTGTACAATGCAGCATGTAACCAACATATTGCAGAAACTAAAACACACTGTATAACTAAATCTGTGGTAGATCAAAAGTAACTTTATGGTAGATACAAAAGTAACCCTCTAACTGAACAAAATCAAACCATGGCAGCCTCTACTAATCTCTATTTCTTATGCCATGCATCAACCCCTCCTTAACCCATCTCGACAAAAACCATCACAGTCACAGCCAACTTCGTTCCTTGTCTTATTCACGTAAACGCATATCCAGCAATCCATCCTTTTCTCTAAATCCAAGAAACCTTCAACTTTATGTCGAAAAAGTTAATGGATCTAAACTTGCTAGTGTATTTTTGAAAATTGCAAATGCTGGTAAGAAGTTTGTAAAAGGTATTGAAATAGTGAAAGAATGATGAGCTTATTCATACCTTGGTAAGTATTTATAGTGGTTACCATGCTCATTAAACCACAAAGCAGAGATAAAGAGATAAAGAAAAAGATAACAGCAAGAAATCAAAACAGAATAGTTGTTTTTGTTGCGGAATAAGTCAATGACTGTTATAGTTGTTGTTGTTGTGGACTAAGTGGCTGTTATTAGTTAGATTCAATGGTGCTGATAAATGAGAATAAATTTGTGAAGGTCCATGACCCCTTCAATTTTAACAGTTAGCAATAGAAGGAATAATGGTGCGGTAGTGGTTGTTTTATAGAGTAAAAAATGACCTTTGATCCTAATACAAGGATTATAGATGGAAGTGCAAGCATTGGATAACGCCAATCACTCTTAAGCTCTTTTCCAATAAGTATTGTTGTGGACACTTAGAAGTTCTTCGGTAGGACTCTTGAGAGAATTTGTTAGGTAGGAATCTTAAAATAGAAGTTGTGGAAGTAGGACTTTATTTACTTTCTTTAATTATTGTAATCTCTATTTAAAGGGATGATAAATAAAACAAAGGTATGTTGAATTTTATTAAATAAACAAGATTTGGGTTTCTCTCAAACAAGTCCTAAAGGTTTCAGTCTCCCTTTAATGAGATGAACTATCAATCCCAAATTCACGGTTGTAACACATTTTTAGTTAAACTGTCTCTTCCTCGAACCCTCTAAACCTACCGTGTGACTTTGCAACATCTAATTAACATTAATAGCATTCAGATATATCCTCTACTCCGCTATTTTCTTTAATTTCCTTCTTATGCATCCATTTAATCATAATTACTACCTTTTATGATATATTTTAAGTAAACTAGCTTCAATTTAAAGTGAGGATACTCTAAAAATCTTACATGCCATAGACGGTCATAATTGCTGCTAGACTAGAGCATATCACCAACGTACATACACCAAGTGGCCATGACAAAATCAGCAAGTAGATCAAGGCACCTGTCCCCTAAAAGAAGAATGAAATGCTGATGAGATTCCCACCATTCCAGCAAAGTCAAACAGATTAATTATTTGATCAATGACAAACCTGAAGAACATTCCGCATAATAAGATTAAGATCATTCCCAATCACACGGGACACTTGTTGACAATCTGAACCAAGCCTACTTGTTAAATCACCAACTGTTTCACCATCAAAAAAGGATATTTCCTGCACAAAATATGATGCAAAAACTAAAGGTATATACCTGTATGCCTAACAGCAAGCAAACATTTGAAGAAAGTAGAGTTTTTATATATTCAGAACCTGAAGAAGAAGAGACGAATACAGTGTTTCTCTCATTCGCTTAACCTGTTGATATTACATGAACAAGTCAGGCTTAAGTCACTCCAAGGAAAGAAATGTTGATCATCACTAAATACACACTCAAAAATGGAAATTAAAAATTGAATAATGGTTCCCATGAAACACCCCCAAACACAGGGCCCTATGTGAAAACCAGACAAGGCATCGGAGATTAAACAGTAAAAGCATGATAAGAAACTCACCAGGATCATATTTGCAATGCCAAAGCAGCATCCTCGCAGACCACTGAAATTCAAGCAAACACAGCAAAGCCTAAGCAGCTGTTACCTTTTCCTTCATGAAAGCTCAAATTCCAATAAAAATAGTTAAAACTTTTACAATCACTGGAAACTAAGCAATGGTGAATCCTTTCAAGCATCAATACAGGCAAACAATTAAAGGAAAAAAATCATTGACTAATAGAAGCATGACTTCAGTTTAGCTTAGTTGCGACCACAAGAAAAGGAGAATCCCATGTTTAGTATTGCAACTTTATATAGAAGGGAGATTTGACCATACTAGATTTTGACCTGCATATTCCTGCGGTAACACATATCATAATCAGATGGCGTACATTCCTGTGGAACACTGCTATTTCATGACTCTGTGCCGAAAATATTGTTGCGGTCAAGTAATGCGGGATAGATATTTCCGAAAGCTGAACCAATACATGCACCAAACAGTTGATCAGAAAACAAAAACTAAAAATCTCACCGGAAAGTAAAGTTATAATTTCAACAAACAAGATAATAACTAATAAATTATCAGAAATCATTAACCACAATGGGTCTTACAGCAGCCACAATAAGGGTAGAAAAAGCAGCGAAAATGACCAAGCGATCTTTAGCAATCAATTGCCACATTCGACTAAGCGCCCTCCAAACCGTCACTGGTTTGGCCATGAATTTAATCTCCACATCATCGGAGAAGCTCCACCAGCTCCCTCCTGGTAAAACCGATCGAAGAAAATCAATCCATTTCCGAATTCTGTCTCGCAACTCGACATTCTCTACGGAATGCTCTTCCTCAAAATGATCTAGATTCGTCTCTAGCGAGAATCCGTTAATCGAAGACGATTTTAAAGGAGCTAAGCGATGGCTAATCCTCTTAAAACAAATCGAGACCTCAGGACTCCTGGAAAATCGGAGAGTCCGGCGGTTAACGAAATGAAACAGTCGCTGGTAATGAGCCGAAGAACGATAGCCAGGATGTAACTTCGCGTTGCAGCAAAGAGGAAGCGCCATTGGACGGAGTAATAATGGAGGGAGTTTGTTTGGGGATAAAGCTAAATGTTTTTAAAATCTTTAGCTTCTGGCCCATGTGCACTTGCCAAGAAACGCCTCCGATTTTAAGGCAGGGGAAATAAATGACAATTCACAATTGTCACAAATTCTCGCGCGTGCTTAACTGCGCGCGTTGGAAGATTTTTTTCCTGTTTTGTTATGAACGTTTTCTGTGAAGTGGATGGTCTCGTCGTGTTGAATGCCACACCGTTAGATCCGCCCCAATAAAACGACAGCGTTGCCTGGAGTACATGGGAGAGATTATTTCCGATGACGTGTTTGAACGGATTAAGCTTTTTGGTCTCCACACACGACACTCGTCTTACGTAGTAACGTAGCGCCCCGTTAACATTCTTTTGACGGTATCACCCTCATGGATTTCAAATATTATCTTCAAACATTATTAAAATTTAACGCGAATGGAAGGATAATTTAGTCATTAAGATAGAAAGAAACAACCTTCTAAAAATATCTTCACGTTCACGGCGGCTTTGTTTACTGGAACCCGGTACATATTATTACCCTTCTTTTCTCTCTCTCGGGATCGGACTCCAGCCATGGCTGTGGTTCTTGGAAATTTGGCTTTGTTACTAGACGTGACGTCTGCGAGGACCGTTACGACGGACCGAAAATCTCGTCCCTTGGCGATCGACGTCGTTTTGAACCTGCAGAAGAGGGATCCTCATTTCTCCCACGTTTCTCTTCCCAACAAGAGCCAACTCGACTACTGGGACGGGGAGAATCGGGCACCCCGGGCCGTGGCTCGTGGCAAAGCGAATTCGAAAGTAAAGGCGGTGGATTTTGACGCGGCGTCCAGTGACGACGATGAAAACGGCAACGGATTTGAGGAGGAAGAGGAGGAGTACGATTGGGAGAACGAAATGAGGAAGAGAGTTAAAGAAATTGAGGAGATGAGGGAATTGGAGAAGAAAGCAGAGGAGCTGCAGAGTAAAGCGGAAGCAGAGGAAACTGAAGGTGAAGATGAAGGTGCAGATAGAGAAGAAACCGAGGAGGAAAAGAGGATGAGAGTGAGAAAAGAGCTCGAAAAGGTTTTGCCTTCGTCTCTCTTCCCTTGCTACATAAATAGAACTAATCCTCTACTTCTTTTTTCGGTTTTCGTTCCAATTTTGTATTAGAGATTCAAAGTTTAAAATTTTTTAATCAGATATAGATGCCTGTGTGAGAACAGGTGGCTAAGGAACAGGCAGAGAGGAGAGCTACGGCACAATTGATGTTCGAATTGGGCCAAAAGGCTTACGGAAAAGGCATGTACGGACGTGCCATTGAATTTCTTGAAGGTGCTCTCACGATCATTCCCAGGCCAACATTATTTGGCGGTGAGGTTGGTTGATACTTGATATTACCCTATAAGATAAGGCGGAAATTTGAGGAACTTCGATGGCCCTGTATTGAAATCCATGTTTGAACCAAACCCCCCCCCGGCCCCCAAAAAAAATAAAAAATAAAAAAAAATTGCCAAAGACTAATAGACTCTTTTTTTTTCGCCCTTTTGCGGGTATCAGATTCAAATATGGCTGGCTATGGCTTATGAGGCGAATAACCGCCATGCGGACTGCATTGCTCTGTACCAGCAATTAGAGAAGAAGCACCCTAGTGTGAGCATTCGACGGCAAGCTGCTGAACTCCGCTACATTTTGCAAGCACCCAAACTCAAGATATCCCAGGAAGAGATGGTTACAATACCGCTGATTGGTTCTAGTTACGACAGGTATATGCTTTTGGCCTTTTGGATATATATAAAATAATGGTGCAATAGACTTTAATAACACTTGCTTTTATGATGATTGACCAGCAGTTCATTTCAGTTCTCTTTTTGCATCTAAATTGGAATATTTTAGTTGTTGCCCTGTTGTTTTGCGATTAAGCTACTGCACATATTTTAATTCTCAGCCAGTCTCATCTGTTCAACTGGCAATGGCGTCTGATACTATTGAGTTCTGAGAATATTATAGGGGTTCTAGTCCATGTCCGTACTTCATAGGTTCTAGATACTTTATGAACATATAACGATTAAATGGAAGCAAGAACGTTCTTTTTGTAGGCAATCTTTTTTTACCACTAACTATATATAAATATGCATTATTTCAAAACGTTCAGCTATGCAGCGACATGGACTGACAAGTACAAGGACAAAGATCAGAAGACAAGCGGATCAACAACCAATCAGCTTCGCTCCTCCAGAGACTTTCTGGCTGATTTTCTGGTGTGGCGACCTCCTGTTGGACTGGAGAAGAACAGAGCATTTTGGGTTGCTTTGACTTTATGGTTTGGCTTGGTGGGAGCTGCCGTTTTACTACAAAGATGAATCATCCAGAACGGACTCCATAATTATTGTTGTTGTTGGATTATGATATATGTTCATTTAATTATTTATCGTGCCTTGTTAATTTGATGTCAATAATGTATGTATAAAGCAAAAGGATGTGTTCCTTAATGATTTACAAGCACACTTGAGATCTGTCATCTATGGCTGGATATCGAATTGGGTATGGTTATTTCTTTGTACAAACAATTCCTTACTACGAAACCATAAACAAGTCCAAGCGAAAGGATGTGTTCCGTAATGATTTACAAGCACCTTTTCCCCCTTTATCAAATGATGGAACTCCATACTCTTTTTGACTCGATAATAGTTTGATAAAAAAATATTTCAATTGAAATCACCCTCTTAACACTGATTAATCACTTCTGGACTTCCTAATATAAATATTTTATTTGATTTGTTCTTTTATTCCAATTACTTTTAGGACATACGAAATTGATGCTTGTCAACTTTTATTCCGGTCGGTTCAATAATTTATTTTGATTTTTATAAACTATAACACTGTAAATTAGTTATATATACATTAAAAATGATTGCCAGGAAGGGGTGGATTTGAGCATGTTGAAATGTATTATTCTCCTATTTAAAAATTAGGAAAAAAAATATTATTATGTATAAAATATATAGAACCAATTAAAATGTAGAATTAAATCATACAATACACTGCAAATAAAAAAAAACTGAAAAAACCAATCAAAATCTACCTTCACTCATGTTGGGGGCATGAATGTAAGAATATTTTACTTTGATTGGAATTTAAAATAAAATTTTTATGTATAATTTATTGGTTGAAGAGTGTACTTCTCATTTGATAGATCCTAAAAAGGCATGAAATTATGGTGGTTTGTTCCACACTGATTTCGGTTATTTTAATTGATGCGCATTGTTCTAGTGTTAAAATAAAATATTAAATTATTCTTTTCGTATCAATAAAAATTTTGATTTATACCAATATTAGTGACCTGTTTTGACTAATTTCAATCATATCGGATAGAACATGGAATACCAACCGATGCACCAAATAATATTAAAAAATGAAAATATTAATTTTTTATAATTTGCTTTGTTTGAAACTTTGAAAAATCAACACTTGCATTAACCAATAACAATATCAACTACCTTGCATGAAACTATGTTGTGCAAAGCTTAAACACGTGGACTTTTTATGCACAGAACACTTAACAAATCTGTCCAGCAAGTTCCAATTTCACAAAGCAATTGATTTATATATGTCTCATAAAGAAACTGAGAGTACACGTGGTCACATGCACCAATTCTGGCATGCTACTTTTCTTATGGTGCGGAAGAGATTATAATAATCTCATGATTGGTTTTAGGCATACTTTAATATGGTTGAGGATTGTTTGAATTCACAGTCAAAACACAACAACGTCTAGTATCTATTTCACTCAAAGCACAAATATTTTTTTTAAAAAAATATTATTATAGATATCACAAATCGACTCAATTTTTAAAATTTTAATTTTTCGCTGTGATTGAAAATCGTTTTTCTAAATCGGATTTTTCCAATAATACATGTATGTTCATATAATGAATATTGTTAGGAAGGAAATTCGTGAAGAACTCTTGCAGATAGTCACATCCATTGTTTATATATACATCATATCTATAAATTCTACATTCTATACTTATGATTCTACATGGCAGGACTTCATTCTCCACGTAATTTCATGCTGCGAAGGCCTACTGTAGCGTGGTCTACCAATGATTTTTTATTGCAAGCCTCTCCTTATGCATCTGGGAGTAGGACCATAATTACCACATTCCAGAAGCCTCCCCGCGCGTCTGGGAGTAGGGTCATCATTACCACATTCCGTAAGCCTCTTCCCATGCATCTGGGAGTAGGGCCTTTATTACCTTCCATAAGTTTGCCTCCTATTATGTGTTTGGGAGCAGGGTCACCTTATTACCTTTCATAAGTCTCCCTCTATGAGTTTGGGAGTAGGGTCATTTCATTACCTTCCATAAGCGTCCCCCCATATGGTCACTCAGTGACTGACTACCCACTTGCCTCATATCACTTTCCAAAAGTGACCGTCTATTTTTAACCACCTAATCGGGGACATTCGCTATTAATGAATATGCTCTCCTTGAGGAAAAGACCACCCACGAATCATTGTACCTCCAGTCAAACTATAAATCAAAGTTTTTAGGAATTTCAAAATGGAAGCACTTCCTTATACTTTCCTTTCATCAAGGATGGATCTTCTCCTTATAAATTGTTCAAACTGACCATTAGTTATTTTATTTGCAACAATCACTGGACGAGGGGATATTCTATGAATGGTCTCGAGACATAGTCATTTTATAACCTACCTTTCAAATAGGGGATTATTGTTATATCCCTACCTCAATTTAGACCCGATTGGGCTTGGGCCCTCGCCTCTCCTATAAATTTCCTAATATGCCACTTAGTAGGGGACTCCTTTTCACTTCCAAAATCTTAAAGACATTAAGGTCACGTTTGGTTGGATGGAATAGCTATTCCATTCTGCCTTAATTCCGCACGCTACAATAAAGCAGCCGTTTGGTTCACCGTTTGTGATTCCACGGAATTGCTATTACATGGGCATTCCCTTAACTCACGGAATTGCTATTACAGGGTTGGGGGTCTGAATACCTATTCAACGCCCCACCGTTTAGGTTTTTAGACCAAAATATCCTGCCTCTCTTTTTCCCAAAATTCATCACTCCAGGTTTCTTCCTCCCCAAATCAAACATCCATTCGCCCTTCATCTTCATCTCCTACGTTTTCTTTTTCTTTTTTTTCCTGATTCCTTTTAGTTAAAGTTCATTCATCTTCATCTCCCCAAATATTGTAAGTTCGGTTGAGACTTTTTCTGCCCTTCTTTTCCCCTTTCAGTCACGTTTTCTTATTCTTGTTTACACGAATTGAAATTATGATGTTTCCATGGGATGCAGTTAAATCCAGAAGTACCAGCAAAGTACTGAGAACTCCTCATCAGGAAACTGCCTTTCCAAAGGCTCGTTCGTGAAATTGCCCAAGGCTTTGAAGGTAAAACCATTAAATTACTGCTTCTTCTTCTTTTCTGTTTAATTATTGTAAAGAAATCAAAAGTTAAGCTCAAAGTATGGTTACGGTTATGGTTATATAAGATAAGAATGTTTGCATTTCATGAAGACGGACGATTAAACAAAAAATTGGTAGTGTGAGGAACATCCAAAAACCTTCTTATCTGTAAGCATATAGGCTTTAAATACTAGCCACCAGTAAAGAAGCTAAGTTGGAAAAGGGAAAAAGGAAAAAAAATCCATATGTTTTTCAAGGTGGTTCTCTTCTTGTTCTTTGGATTGTTTTTCGAATGGCTTGTGATTTCAATTAGTTGAGTTCTCTTTATTTGCATTTCTTTAAATTTTTTAATGATAAAATTGTGGGTTTTAATATTAAGAGGATGTTAACATGGAGTTTATGTTTTGGTTTCTGTATTGAATTAAGTTGATGTTTTTCTTTAGAGAAGATTGATTAGTTAGGTGAGAGTCTATATTCAGGATTTAATCACGAATACTGCCTAGTAGTATGTGTGGATGCGGATTTGAGAATTGCCTTCGTTTCTGTTTATGTATTATCACTATTGTTGTTGTTTAATCGGGCATGTAATGTAATGATGATAGTTTAGATCAATGTTACTTGGACTCGAGTGTGATAGCCGGATATGTTTGTCCAACTGTGCTGTTTTGTATAAAATGCTTCTTGGATTTTAAAATTTTTTATTGTTTCCTTACAGTTTATATGCTCTGATTTTTTTGTTAGACTTTCTGCTTTTGTGTTTCCTCAGTAAGAACTTTTACTAGTTTGTTTCCAATGTTTTCTTGTAGCTTTACATGGAGACCATCCAGGATCTCCTTGATCCGGCAAATGATAATATATATTCAACCATGTTACTGCAGGTACATGTTAAGAGATCAGTCTTGGGAGAAGAAGTTGCCATTCCAAGTGAATCAGACAAGTCTTCTCACTTTTTCAAACCTCCAAAGCCTCTTGTCCGGAAAAGCAAGCTAGTATTGGTAGATTTGGCAGGCTCAGAGCGTGTTCAAAAGTCAGGTGCTTATATTTTCTTCCCCTCCAATGGCAAATCGGTTGCATGCTGCATATCAAAGAGCATTTTCATTTTTTGCCACATAAGATTTTTAAGCATTGCATCTTATATATATATTTTTGGCAAAGAAGTTATATTTCCTATCCAACCTATATATACCTGTATACTTTCTTAAGTGCTAGTGCTGGCGTTACTTTTGAGTTGGATCCGATTGGTAGATGATGAGTTTGATTCTCTTTGCTTCTGGCAGGAAGTGAGGGACACATGTTAGAAGAAGCTAAGTTTATTAACCTGTCACGGAGTGCTTTGGGAAAGTGTATTAATGCTTTAGCAGAGAATAGCGCTCATGTGCCCATTCGTGATTCAAAACTTACGAGGCTACTCAGAGATTCTTTCGGAGGTAAGTCATCTTTTATGTTAATTTAAGTTGGCATGTGCCTGGGCTACATTTTAACCTAACTAAGCTATTATGGCGAAGATGTTTATGATCTAAATTTTTATATATTTCTTTAGGAGTTTTATATCTGGAGTTGAATATTTTTGAGTTATTATGAGATAGATTCTATGTATTGCAGGTACTGCCACGACCTCATTAATTGTGACAATTGGCCCTTCCCCACGACATCGAGGAGAGACTGCAAGTACGATATTGTTTGGTCAAAGGGTGAGTTCTTACACCAAAATGGGCTCAAACTATAATCTATCATGTGTTTGCTATAAGTAATATCTGCTTTCAAACAACTCATGATTATAAAGTGAAGGCACTGGGAAAGATGCATCCTAGTTATATTTAAGCTTCTCTTCGTTGTTTGACACTTTTCTTTCATCTGTCCATTTCTTCATGTCTCGTGTAACATAGTCTCTAAATTATGTAAAAGTAAGATGCTATTACCTTGCTAACTCCATTATGCCCCGGCAATGAAGGTGGAGAATATGTTGAGAATAAAGGACGAGTTTGATTATAAAAGTTTGGCTAAAAGGCTTGAGATACAGCTGGACAAGCTCATTGCAGAAAATGAAAGGCAACAGAAGGCTTTTGATGACGAAGTTGAAAGAATAAACTTAGAAGCACAAAACCGTGTCTCTGAGGTTGAGAGAAATTTCACAGATGCCTTAGAGGTTAGTTCAGCAATTCATCACTCCCCCTGATGCGTGATTCTATAACCTTGTGTTTTTATATTTTCCATTATTCATTCTTAAACAGTTATTTGCTTGAGAATGTGATATATTGATATTGAACATCTGGTTGCTCCTTTTATAGAAGGAACGACTAAAGTGCCAGATGGAATATATGGAATCAGTTAAGAAGTTGGAGGAAAAGATGATAGAAAATCAACGGAAGCATCAGCATGATGGCTTCATGAAGGACAAATGTAATGGGGAGGTACTTTGCATCAAGAACCATATCTTGTTTCATGTTAAGTTTATCAGGTGAATTCATGGCTAGCTAGTTGGAAACTTGTCTTGATGACATTTATGATCTTTCTTTGATATAACAGCATTAAGGAATTGTGCATTATTTTCCTAACTTATCATGGCATATTTTTCTTGTGTTTAAGTTTCACTTTAGATATGTAGTAGCATGCCCATTGTTGAGCCATGTTTTTTCTAATTTTCTTGTATATGTGGCTTAAAGTTTCGGGTAATTTACCAATAAAAGCCCTTTTTTTCAAAAATTACCGAAATGGGCCCATCATTTAATTATTTACCGGAATGGTCCATTTTTCGCGAAATCGCGTCCACGTCAGCGCGATGTCAGGGTACGCACCAGGAAATCGTGTCCACGTCAGTGCGAGTTGCTGACGTGGAAGCAAATCGCTCCCTTTAGGACGCGATTTGCTGACGTGGGATGAACAGTTTATGTTTTTTAGCTTTGAAAACTTTGAAAGGCCATAACTTTTCGCTCGTTTGTCCGATTAAGATGATTTTTTTTATTTCGAATAACTTTTCGAGATCTACTCGCTGACAAACCGCCCGCAGTTTTTGTCGAAAAAGATCTTTTTTACCTCTAAATTTTGATTTTTTCGGTTTAAAATTGAATTTTGAAACATTCAAATCATTATTTGCCTTATTTATTTGAAGTAAACACCAAATTTTTTTTACAGAATTGTTGCATTTATTTGAATCTTTTTTGTACTTGTTGCATTTATTTTTTTAATCAATTAACTGGGTAAAATACCAAAAAAGCCCTATTTTTCTAAAATTCACCGAAATGGGCCCAGTTAATTGATTAAAAAAATAAATGCAACAAGTACAAAAAAGATTCAAAATTATTATCAACAAGATTTGAACCAATGTACTAAGGGAAAAGAGCAAGCATCTTAACTAACTAAGCTAAATTAATTAATTGACATATTATAAAAATACTGTTATTATCTTAATTATACTATTATCGGACCTATTCCATACACGTGTTAAATCAAAAAAAATAATACAACAATTTTGTAAAAAAAAAATTCGGTGTTTACTTCAAATAAATAAAGAAAATAATGAGTTGAATGTTTTAAAATTCAATTTTAAACTGAAAAAATTAAAATTTAGAGGTAAAAAATAATCTTTTTTGACGAAAACTGCGGCAAATTCGGCGGTTTGCCAGCGAGTAGATCTCGAAAAGTTATTCGAAATAAAAAAAATCATCTCAATCGGACAACCGAGCGAAAAGTTATGGCCTTTCAAAGTTTTCCAAGCTAAAAACATAAACTGTTCATCCCACGTCAGCAAATCGCGTCCTAGAGGGAGCGATTTGCTTTCAAGTCAGCAACTCGTGCTGACGTGGATGCGATTTCCTGACGCGTACCCTAACATCGCGCTGACGTGGACGCGATTTCGCGGAAAATGGACTATTCCGATAAATAATTAAATAATAGGCCCATTTCGATAAATTTTAAAAAAAATAGCTTTTATTGGTAAATTGCCCTAAAGTTTCTTCATCAGTCAGATTTTTGTCCCATACTGTGGCTATCACCTCTCAAAGCTATTTCTGCTAACTCAAGTTCAAAGTTGTTTATTTCGCATGAGTTTATTGGAACATGTGACTAATTCAAACTTTATTCTTATAGTGTTATCAATGTTTGAAATACGTATTTATGGCTTGTTGGTGATTTGTTTGGCATTCAACATAATGGTAAAAAGACTCTGTTTTTAATAATGGTGTACACATATTAGTTGCATGATGGTCAAGTATAATTTCCTTGTACGAACTCAGTGGCCATTACTAGGTGGTGTACACAATAATTAAATACATAAAACTAATTAAATTATATATTTAATTAAATTATATTTTTTATTTTTAATATTCCAATTTATTAAAATAAAAATAATTAAATTATATATTTAATTATTAAATACCGTTTAATAATTACAAAGTCTTTAATTTTTTTAATTAACAAAATATTGTTTTAATTAACTGTAATGAGTATTAATAATAAATATGGAAACAACAAAATTTCAAATAAATCTTAAAATTACATTAAATTTTAATTTGATGTAGAATCTGATTTAAAAATTTTATTTTGGTGCAATTGTATAAATATAAATTTAATTTTAATTCAATATATAGATGAAATTTTAATTTTAACTCAATTATACATATACCTACAAAGCATCAACATAATAACATGATCAAAGATTTTGAAGACGAAGAATTTATGCAAATTGCTCTAGACTATTTTCAAAATTTGTTCACCTCACAAGGATAGTCTAATTCCACTTTATTGGCGGAAAACATGCGGGCCATTGGCGAACAAATCAGTAAGAGTATTGCCTCCGATGTAGTAGTTCAACAAAAATAAGAAGAATTCCAGATCATCTAATAAAAAGCTATAAATTTATGCCCAACTTTATGTGAAATAGAAGGTTTAACTGTGGATGAGCGCTATCGAGCATTGAGCAAAATTCCAGATCATCCAACGTAAATGCTCATTTTCTTTAGTTTACCTTCTGATGTACGGTTGGAATGGGTCAGAAGATTTCTTGCTGGCCATTAAAAATCGTGGTTCTGTTGATGATATTTTGGGGACTTTTTGTGTTTCTAATATATGGATTATGACATAAAAACTAATGAAGTCATGTAACCTTTTTGTTAATATATGAATATTTATGTTTATGCAAAATTTAATTCTTAAGTTATTTATTACTTCTAATATTTTTTTTAATTGTAGAATAATTAAATTATTTGTTTCATTAATGATATTTTAGCACATTAAATATGTATTGCGGTTTAAAAATAATAAAGTAGGTTATATATATTTTATATTATTATATATTATGATTTTAGTAAATTCATATAAGAATAATTATATTAAGAATTTTATTAAATTATATATTTTTTATTAAATTATATTTAATAATAATTATGTTAAAATATGATTAAAATATTTATTATTTATATTAATAATCTTATTATAATTTAATAACAATAACAATAACAATAATCTTCTACCTTAAAAAAATTCTGCTAAGGGTATTCTAGTAATTTTAGCTTTTTTCCTTATGTTATTACAACATCATTCCATTCAACAAAACACAAGAATACTATTACAGTTCTATTCCATTCCATTCAACCAAACAATTGAATTACTATTACAGCTCTATTCCATTACACATCTATTCCATTACAGCGAACCAAACGTGCCCTAAGTATTCATCCTTAGTCCCTCTACTTGTCTAGTGAACCAGCCTTCTTTGACACTGCTCCCTCTCCTCCTCCTTCATCTCTGTTGATACTGTGTACAACAGTGATAAACAACTATAATTTAACAACTTTTGTGTACTATTTTAGTTTATACTGATTTTTCACTTTAATCCTTGATATTTTTACCCCAATCAATACTTTAAAAAATATTTTCAGGTGACCAAAATGAAAGCAACCTAAAAGTTAGGTGACCAAAATAAAATGTAAATATGATGTGACATGTACAATTAACTATCGTTGGAGATTTAACGCTTGGGTGACTAAAATGATAATACCCTAAAAGTTAGATGACCAAATTATAAAGATTTCATTCTGAGTGATAAAAATGAAAACATCTTAAAATTTGAGTAACCAACTAAGTAGTTTACCCTATAAAAATTATAACTAATATAAACAAGGTTTGGTGGTGCTCAAGCTCAACACCATATGACACACTAAAATATCTAAAATATATACAAAATATGACATAAATACCCAAAGATATATATTTCATTTTTTCTGCTTATACACTCCCAAACATTGTCAATATTTAGGTGACTTAGTAGCTAGTCATGCTCATGTAACACAAATTTTAATTTGCCAAAATTTATAAAACTACAAAATAATTTAAGCACGATACATGCTAATCTACCTCCTTAAAGCCCATCAATGAACAAATTCAGCCAAAAGCCCATTCATTAGGGCCGAACCACAGCCATAAATTATCCACAACCCTAGAGTAAGGGCAAATCAGGAAACGAAAAACTCCTCTCCAAAATATAATTCGCACAAAACCCTAGTTTCATTTACACCTCTCTCGGCCGCTCTTAACCCTTCGTCCTCCCAACTTCCACACCCATACGAAAATGACAACCCGCTTCAAGAAGAACCGCAAGAAGCGCGGCCACGTCAGCGCTGGTCACGGACGTATTGGTAAGCATAGGAAGCATCCTGGAGGTCGCGGAAACGCCGGAGGCATGCACCACCACAGGATCCTCTTTGACAAATATCACCCTGGGTATTTCGGTAAAGTCGGTATGAGGTACTTCCACAAGCTCCGCAACAAGTTTTACTGCCCCATTGTCAACATCGACAAGCTCTGGTCTCTCGTCCCACAAGACGTGAAGGCAAAAGCCAACAAGGACGCTGCGCCGATGATCGACGTGACCCAGTTCGGGTACTTTAAGGTCCTTGGAAAGGGTGTTTTGCCCGAGGACCAACCGATCGTGGTTAAGGCTAAGTTGGTGTCCAAGACAGCTGAAAAGAAGATTAAGGAGGCTGGTGGTGCTGTTGTGCTCACCGCCTAGGTTAGCTTTTCTGTTTTTGTGGTTTTTGGATTTGAATGACATTTCTGTTATATTATTATCTTATGTTGTTTGGAGTTGATCTTGAAATGAGATTTTCAATTTATTTTGGTCAATTATATATCAAGTTTGCGACGATTTGGGTTATTATGTTTGTTTTGTTGTGTTTTACGTTGTTGAATGTTGTTGGTTTAGTCTTAATGACTTGGTTTAAACATACCTGTGTTTACCCTGCCCTTTATTGCACCTTTCTTTGTCTTCCTCATATGATATCAAATCTAAATGTACTTGTCCAAGTTTGTTCGGTTTGGCTCTGCTCGTGATATGATTTGAAGTTTGTAGGCAAAATGTGCAGAGCAAGAGATGAAGCCTTTAAAATTTTTTTAACCATCTTGTAATCGTATCTTTCAACCACAGAAACCTGCACCCAAGTTCAGTGATTAGTACTTGGCATTAGCGACAGTAGGTCTAATATAAATCATCTCAAAAATGACATTTTGCACTATCGTCCTTGATTCTTTCCACACCAATTCCCTCCCAGTTCATCCAATTCCATTAAATTTCCTCTTAGACAGAGAACTACCTTAACACCCATACCGCAATTGAAGTCCATTACGAGACACATTGGAACGCCAAAGACATGGTAACACCCGATGTTAACAGAAGCAACAAGAGCTTGCCATTCAGCTTCCTCCCCTGCCCCTGCCCCCAACATTTGCATGCTTTGTTACCCTCTATAATTTCTGGAATGTATGTTTGTCAACAAAATCCATTGAAAATAAGCTCCTTGGCAGCTTCTTTAGCTTGCGAAATGGTTGAAAATGAGTCTGGGTATTTGTCACGAAAGATAAGAAGAATAGCCACTATACCAAGAGCGATGAAAAATGAAGAGATCACTGCCACTAGCAATGAGTTTTGCTTTTCTCGGATGTCTGCCCCCAATCCATTTCGGCATATTAAAGAGCTGTTGAGTGTTGACGGCAGCCACGTTCATCCCGAAAAGCTACCATGGCCATTGGCATCCATCCCGGAATGAAACAGCTGCAAAATTGGAAGCTCTTATGAGAGATTGAGGCAGAAAGATGCGCTTTTAACGAAAATGGTAACCCGTTTTGCTATTCTTTTTAATCCATTGTTCAAGATCAAAACAAAAGTAAAATAATTTAGCACCATTAGATACAATTTAAAAGCCTTAAACAGTGCATGTAGATCATTGTTAGTATAAGTAGCGGTGGTGAAATTAGATATTATAGACACATTGCACTATCCATCCAAACTTACAAACCTACCCTGATGACTAAAAAATTGTATACAGACCAAGTCTCCGTGGTAGTCATACAATCAAATAAAAGCCATGTGAGTATTGTTTGCCATGGATGACATTAGGTTAGGTAAAATTATAAATGGTTTAACGTCATATTTGATATATGATGTAGTTGATGTGGATTAGCAATGGGATACTTTTGATTAATGGTGTTAGTTTCTGATTTATCAGGACATGTGGCATTATTTAACAGAGATTTTTTTAATTCCAAAATAAGCCAAGCATTTCAATTTAAATTTGAACCAAATAAAAATAAAAAACCTTAAAAATAAATTTAAATGCTTGCCCCAAAATTTATTTTGGCTGTTTTAGAGTTAGCCGCCGTTAGTCCTCCACCGCTGCCGCTCGTCCCCCAAATTTAAATAAATTTAATGTCTTTTTTCCTCTAAAATAAAAATGGTATAATTGACTTTATTATTCTTTTTTTTTACATCGGTTGGCACTTTATGATTGGATCAGAAGTACCACATTGATAAACAAGTTTAAGTATGAATCAAATATGACATTAAGTCAAAAATTTAAAAGTTCAATATGCTTCAAATTCATATGCTCTATACTATCATAAGAATTTAATTTTTAAATTTTAAAATTAAAAATTTAGGCTCTTAATAAAAAAATTACTCTACCAAATTTTGAAATTTTATTTGAGCTCATTTTGATGAACACAAATAAATATTATTTTTTGTGATTATTGTAAATCCAATTTGTGAGATTCTGATTGTAATTCTTCTAACAATTATAATTTAGATCGGAGAAATTAAATTTTCGATTTTGATTTTCCCTTTAGAGAGAGTTGATTTATTTCATTGGAAAGTTTTAATTTGCATACTCTTTTAACGATTGAGGGTTAGAAAATAATGGAGATCATTTTATTGAGGGTTTGAGAATAATAGAAATCATTCGATGGAGAGTTAGAACAATTTAAATATTAGATTTAAGATTTGACAAATCTCCTTAATTTGTTCAATTCGACTTTATGAAAATCACACCAAAAATATTTGATTTTATGAAAAATTTTAAATCCTGAATTGCAATAAAATCATTTTTCATAAACAATTTTTCCAATAACTTTAGTGGACAAGTAACCATAGACATAAACTAAGGTGCGAAGGTTAATTGGGAGAAAAGAAAGATGAGAAAAAAGGGAAAAAATGTATGTATATTTATGTTATGTTTTTATATAATAATTGTAATAGGGCCCAATCGACCCAGGTCCAAACAAAATTAAAATCAGTCCAAGATTTACAAGCCCATCTAAAGCAAACACGGCCCAAAAGAAAAAAGAAAAGCTAAACTCTAGAACCTTCAGCAAATGGCAGCAAGGAGCGCCGCAGCAAGCCTTCAGTGTCGTGCCCAACTCCCAGTCGCCGCACAACTCGGAGGTCGGCCTCCCCATGCGCGTTTACACTCCATGAACGCCTGAAAAAACGGACTCAAGGAGTCCAAAGAAAAACAAACAGCAAGCAATATTTTTTTTCCTTCTTTTTCGATTTATTTTCTTTCTCTTTTTCGGCCTATAAAAGGCCATTTTGTAATCTGTAAAATAGGGGGGAATTTTCGGTGTAAAGGAATACACATAGAAACACTGAAAAATACAGAGAAAAAGAAAGAAAGATACAAACTTTTCTTGAATATAAAGGTGGCTTTTTCTTTTTTTTTTTCCGGCGTTTATTATTTTTTTCGGTTTATTGTTGATTTATAAAGAGAAGAGAGTGAAGAGGAGTTTACCTCTGTGTTCGGGCCGCCGTTTGCTACCATCTTCGCCGCAATCGGGGATCCGGTTCAAAAGGCCGACGAGCGACGGTGCAGAAGGAAAAATTTTAAAAAAACCCTAGCAAAGGATTCTCAATTTTTTTCCCCTTTCAGCTGTAAATAAGTTTTTAACAAAAAAATTTGTTTTAAATAACAAAAGTGAAACGGCGTCGTTTTGCAAGGGGCTAGATCCGCGCGTCGACCCGACCCGCAAGCAGGGTCCGCGTGTTCTGGCCCTGAATGGGGAATTTGCGCAACTGGTCCCTCTGTTTTTGAGTCACCTTCAATGCAAATTTTTTTATTTTCAATTTTGACCGCACGTTTGTTTCTTGTTTCAATTTGGTCCAACATGAAAACGCTGCGTATAAGGGGCTGGTACATTTCTTGTTTGCTCCCTGATGTTTCCAGCGCACTACAAATTAGTCTTCAGCTTTTATTATTTTAAATGTTTACCTGAAAGTTTCCTGTAATTTCAATTTGGGTCCCTTGTTATTAATTATTTTATTATTAAAATTATTTATTTTTATTATATTATTTATTATTATTGATTATTATCATATTTTCTATACATATATATATACGCATAGTTTTTTTTATATATAATATACATATGGGCATTTTTTTATATATAGGTATATATATTTTTAAGCTTTTATAAATACATGCATATATTTTATACATATGTTTTATTTTTGTTTTTTACTTTTTTATATATACTTTTTTTGTAAATATATACACATGTACATATTTTTATATTTTTATCTTATTTTCATAAATTTCGCATACATATATATATACATGCATATTTTCTTAGGAATTATAATAGGTTTTTGTTTTGTTTTATATATTTCATTTATTTATTTTTATTTTATATACGTATACTTATATATACCTGTTTTAATATATGCTTATACACGTTTTCAAAATTTATTTATGTCTCATACTTATATTTTGAAAATACATATATTCATATATTTTAAATTAAAGTATCTGTATCATATTGTATATTAACTTTTTAACATACCCTTTTGAAAATATATTTTGGTTTTAACCATTCATCAAAGTTATTTTCTTGATTTAAAGGTTTTTTTTTAATAAAAGCATTATTGGAAGTTTGGGATTTTCGAGAGAAATTGAGCCCTAACGTATTGGGTTCTGATTTTCTTTGTCAATCTTAAATGACCGAGAATATTCTTTATTCAAAATGCATGAGCATAAAAATCATTTTTGGGAACTTAACTTGTCGTGCCCTAACATATTGGGTGTGGCCTGTTACTTTCTCAAAATGAAGATTTTCGCATAAAATAAGAGTGATATTCAAAGTTCAGGGATTATGAGAAATTGTACCCTAACGTATTGGGACTCGATTTCTTTACATGACTTGAACAATTGGTTATCCTTTTGCAAATTTCATCATTCAAGCTTATTTTAAAATCTTTTTTTTCAAATTTTCGACACCAAGGCATTAAATAATCAATTTGGTACCGATTTTGGGCGTCACGAGGGTGCTAATCCTTCCTTGTGCGTAACTGACTCCCGAACTCATTTTCTCAAATTTCGTAGACCAAAATCATTTTTAAGGTGAGCCGATCACACATTAATCAAAGATCAGTGGCGACTCCCACTTTCGTTTTTAAAGTCGAAAACTAAAATTTTTGTTTTCAAAAAACGGTTTCGACAGCTTGGCGACTCTACTGGGGACATTTGAGAGTCGAGCCATGAATTGATTATGCTTTGTCTTTTTGTCGAAAGTCAATTTTTTTTAAATCATGATTTCCTATTGCATTTATTGATTTTCATCATTTGCATGATTGAATCAAGTTGGTTGATCTGTATTTGCATTTTGCATTGCATGGTCAGTGTTACCCTTTAAGTGGGAGCGAGAAACTAGTCCTTCGTGAGGTTTTCACCTCCGTGTAGGGTAGTGGACCGCTTCCGGGATACATCCGTACCTATGTCTTCGTGAGATTTTCATATCCGTGCAGCCATAGGGAAATGTATCCCCCTGAACTGAACTCGATCCACGTGAGCCTATAATGGGTGAGGATCGAGGAATCTACTAGTTCGGATACCCTTACTTTAGAAAAAAACCCTCATATAGTAAACCTTAGGAACTTACCCTAGGTAGAGCTATACCAAACCCTAGAGGGGTCCTGAATAGGTGCTTTTATAATTTCCTATGTACATTGAATTATGATTTTATACATAATACTGACTTTTTTGTGTTTCACTTTGACTGCATAGCATTTAGACTGCATGACATTTCATTATAGAAAAGAGGTGTTGATTCACGTTTGGTTGTTAATAGAGAGCTCACCATGGAAAATGGGTTTCTTGATAAGGTGGAAGATAATACGGTTGTCTGAGTACAGTCTAAGAAAACGTGACACGAAAGGTCTAACAATTGGAGTATACGAATTTGCTACGTGACCTGAGAATTCAAATTGTCAAAGATTATTCAAAGTCATCAAAGGTCCCAACCTCTTAAAGAAGCTAATGAACGTGAATGAGCAAGGAGTTACGATCTAGATCAAACAAAAAGGAGTTCGAATTCGCGAGGTGCATCTTAATATCCGAATGGTCGATGCCTTCGCTTGGAGTACGAAGGTGAAGCCGTATATATATATCCGCTTTATGTAAAGAGATTTGTTTTCTAGTAAAACTTTCTAGTAAAGAATTGAACATGAATCAACGCCTCTTTTTGCATTCATTTCATGCATTTGCATTTCATTACATTATATGCATTAGACACCTTTAAATGATCCTAATTAATTAAAATCCCTGCTCAGTTAACCTGGAAACCAACCAACCAACCAAGCACCGTTACGGCACTCGAGCAAAGATTAAAGACATGGATCAGAGATTGGAAAAGCTTGAACAGTACCAGAAGGAGATGCAAGACTGACTTCAGCTACAAGTGCAGGAGCAGTTAGACAAGATGCAACAGGATATGTCTGAGAAAATGCAGGAATCCCAAAAGGATATGATGGCAAAGCTAACCAAACTGTTGACCGGAGGAGGTGATAAGGGAAAGGGTCCCATGGCTGATGTCAAAGTGGGTAATGAACCACTCTATCTTCTAGGCTTTACTCCTCCATATGTTCAAACTCAATATCCACACAAACCCACTGTCACAATCAAGCCTCAGCAGTCCCAGGCCAGTGCTTTGAACTTTCAAGTTAGATGGGCTCTAACCCCGAAAACTACCCTGTTAACTCTGCTATTCCTGACTTCGATGAAGTGGCTGAAAAGGAAAGAATAAAAGAGGAGTTACCAAGGCAGTTAGAGGAAAGGTGTAAATGGCTAGAGGAGAAATTCAAGACGATGGAAGTCACTGAAAGCTATCGCGGGATTGACGCCAAAGAGCTAAGTTTAGTTCCAGATTTGGTACTCCCTCACAAGTTTAAGATACTAGAATTCGAGAAGTACAATGGGACAACTTGCCCAGAAGCTCATATCACCATGTTCTGCAGACGAATGGCTGGATACGTTAACAATGACCAACTATTGATACATTGTTTCCAAGATAGCCTTTCAGGGGCAGCATCTAAATGGTACAGTCAGCTGAGCCGTACCACAATTGGTTCATGGAGGGACTTGGCACAAGCGTTCATGAAACAGTATAGTCATGTGACAGACATGGTTCCTGACAGAATCACCCTTCAAAATATGGAGAAGAAGCCGAACGAAAGTTTCAGGCAGTATGCACAAAGGTGGAGGGAGGTCGTAGTCCAAGTTCAACCACCGCTCTTAGAGAGAGAAACAACAATGCTCTTTGTCAATACACTGAAATCTCCATTCATTACGCATATGTTAGGAAGTGCTACAAAAAGTTTTTCTGACATAGTCATGAATGGTGAAATGATCGAAAATGCTATAAGAAGCGGGAAAATTGATACAGAGGAGAGTAACAAGAGGTCAGTCTCAAATAGAAGAGAAAATGAGGTGAACAACACAGGTTACTCTAAATTAGTTACCGTGAGTCAGCCAAGAAAGGTGGTTGGTAATCAATAGAATTCATCGAGGCAAGATTCCGGTATGAAGACTGAGAAGTTTCAGTTTACGCCAATCCTGTACCGTATAAGGAACTGTATCAAAATTTGTTTGATGCACATGTTGTTTCCCCTTTTCATATGAAGCCTCTACAACCTCCGTATCCCGAATGGTATAATGCGAACACACAATGTGAATACCATGCTGGGGTTACGGGACACTCGATTGAGAATTGCACTGCCTTCAAGAAGCAAGTTGAAAGACTCATCGACATGGGTATTGTCAAGTTTGGTGACCCATCTAGTGCAGGAAATCCGCTACCTAATCATGATGGATGATGGAGGGAATGCAATGTATGAAGAAGTGGTGAGGTTTTCATATCGATGCCATATATGCAGACACAAATAAAAGGGTCATTGTTAGATATTCGCCTGGGAGGTTTTATAAATAATGGGACTGCAGAGGAAACCCTGTAGTATTTAGAGTTTGTTAGAGTAATGTTCAGAACACACTTGTTGCTTTTAGCCTAGAAGCAATGAGAACCTCTTTGTGAAATAGGCTCACGTTTGAACATTATTATTTTAATAAAATACATTATTGCAATCATGTTTGAGCAAATGTTCTTTCATTCTTTACGATTTTTTTTCATTCTTTCAGATTCTTTTCTGCCAAACCATTCATTTATTCATTCATTTATTTGTATATCCTTTAGCACCCACTATGGGTCCCCAAATATCAATGACATGAGTGACGCTGCTACAGACTCAAAATCGCCTTCTGAGTGAGACATGTGTTTAGAGGGATCTCATGACTTTGAAGATGTCATAAATTGTAGTTTATTTCTAGACTTATTAAGGATGGTAGAGCAGGAAGGAAATTTTACCTCATGAGGAGACAATAGAAACTGTGACCTTGAGGGAACATGCATGATCGAAGAAACAAAGCAAGACGTTGTTGAGTTACTTCAAGAATTCAAAAATGTCTTCGTATGGTTATACCAGGGTATGCCCGGGTTAAACACTTTCATTGCAATCTGAACAACAACACAATATGAGAAATTTGTAGTACGTTCAAGATTAATATCATGAATGATGTAGTGGAAACTGTACCAGAGCAGTACCTCTCTCTTTAACTCATCACGATTTTTTCTATTGAAGTTGAAATTCTTTCTCTCCGGGTATTGGCTGAGCAGGTTTGATGAAGCAGAACAGATCCAATCGCAATGTGATCAATTGAACTTGATAGAAGGAAGAAGATTAAAAGTTATTCATCATGGTCAGATGTACCAGAAATGAATGATGCGAGCCTATAACAAAAGGTTCATCCTAGAGAATTCCACGAGAGTGACCAAATGTTGTAGATCCTTCCTCTACAAAAAACATTTTGGAAGGAAACGGATGCCAAATTGGGAGAAACCTTATGATTATAGAGAAGGTTTTTTTCAAATGAGCTTTGATTTTGAGCGAGATGGATGATAAAACCTGCAAAGTCTTGTAAACTCAGATTCAGTCAGGAAATACTCTGCTTAAAGAAGGAGAGGACCAAGGTAAAAACCCACAAATGGCAGCTTGAGTCCCCAAAAAAAAGAAAAATAAAAAGAAGTGATGTGAAAAAATGAAAAGATGAAAATGAAAAATGAAAAAGTAAAATAGAGAGGCTAAGGTGAAAACCCGCAAAGGGCGCCTTAGACTAAAGGGGATTTGAGTTGAAAACCCAAAAAGGGCGGCTTAAATGTTGGTCAAAATGGCGTTTGAATTTTTCAGAGCAGCTCAAATATTGATCAGAATGAGGGTATGCAGTGGTCTTGCTATACCTGAATCAACAGGAAAGGGTAGGCGACATCTTGGGGCATCGACAAAGTACTCCTAAACACATGTTAAACTCAGAATGGTCTTTAAAAATCTGTACAGAGAAGTTCAAGCTGCGATATCTGGGGCATCTAATCCTTATATTATTTTTTGTTATTCTTGGAACACTTCATTCATTTCCAAGATATGCATTCCTAAATCAATTTCTTTGTTATCCATCTTTATTATCTTTGACAACTTATTCATTTCGAGCTATGCTCAGAACCAACTCAATTCTTATCCATGATCTTTTTTGCAAGCATGTTGCATTAGAATAATGATTAATGGACTAATAAAACTTTCACAAGGGAAGTTTTGCATATTACTCTAGAAGTTTCTGAATAATATAGGAACCTCAAACAGGACTATTGTTTAGAACGCACCAGGTTGGAAATCTGATAAAGAAGAGTCAAAATTAAGACTATCCCTTTAGATTTTCTTGTCTAAAGTATTACTTGAACAAAATGGCAAGATGTCGTGTTGGTGACAAAGCTTCAATGAACAAGCAAGCAATGATCACCGAATAATAAGAAGAAGTTGTTCTTGGAGAAGATTTCTTCATTTGTGCATGAGCATTTGGTACAACACCCTGGGAATGGTGTAAGAGACCAAAAAGTTTCATATCCTATATCCTTGAATTGTGATAACAGAGGATTGAGAAAAGGCCAAATCTTTTACTCTTGGGTTACAACGGGAAAAGATGGTACAAATTTTGCATCCCAGTAGATCAAACTTGGAGGTTTACAGCGTGGGGCAATCTAGTCAAGTGCTTATTAGGTTCACCAGCCGAGCATAAAGGCGCTATAGTACATTAAGTGATAAGACCTTAATAAACTTGGAGTAATGACAACTCAAGCGTTAAAATATCATTTTTATGACATTCTACATTCATTCAAATGTCATTCATACATGTCTAGTTAGGAGCATTTGATTCATTTGATCATGACATCCTATTCACTAGGCATAATTAGGTTCACAAAATAAATCATACAGGTCATGTTTCACAGAGAACAGATTGGTGAAATCATAAAGCCTTATCTCCCTGAGTTGCAGTGGAGCAGGTTGAAAAGATAGCAGATTTTGTCTTCCCATACTGGTGGCGAAGTAGATCAAAGAAAGTAGATCTTGTCTTCATGTACTGGCGTGAAGTAGATCAGAGATAATAGATCTTACCTTCCCATACTGGTGGCGAAGCAGATCGAAGAAAACAGATCTTGTCTTCATGTACTGGTGTGAAGTAGATCAGAGATACCGATCTTGCCTTCCCATACTGGTGGCGAAGCAGATCAAAGAAAGTAGATCTTGTCTTCATGTACTGGAGTGAAGTAGATCAGAGATAACAGATCTTGCCTTCCCATACTAGTGGCGAAGCAGATCGAAGGAAAAAGCAGATCTTGTCTTCATGTACTGGCGTGAAGTAGATCAGAGATACCAGATCTTACCTTCCCATACTGGTGGCGAAGCAGATCAAAGAAAGTAGATCTTGTCTTCATGTACTGGAGTGAAGTAGATCAGAGATAACAGATCTTGCCTTCCCATACTAGTGGCGAAACAGATCGAAGGAAAAAGCAGATCTTTTCTTCATGTACTGGCGTGAAGTAGATCAGAGATACCAGATCTTGCCTTCCCATACTAGTGGCGAAGCAGATCAATGAAAGCAGATCTTGTCTTCATGTACTAGCGTGAAGTAGATCAGAGATAACAGATCATGCCTTCCCATACTGGTGGCGAAGCAGATCGAAGGAAAAAGCAGATCTTGTTTTCATGTACTGGCGTGAAGTAGATCAGAGATACCAGATCTTGCCTTCCCATACTGGTGGCGAAGCAGATCAAAGAAAGTAGATCTTGTCTTCATGTACTGGCATGAAGTAGATCAGAGATAACAAATCTTGCCTTCCCATACTGGTGGCGAAGCAGATCGAAGGAAAAAGCAGATCTTGTCTTCATGTACTGGCGTGAAGTAGATCAGAGATACCAGATCTTACCTTCCCATACTGGTGGCGAAGCAGATCAAAGAAAGAAGATCTTGTCTTCATATACTGGCGTGAAGTATATCAAAGATAACAGATCTTGTCTTCCCATACTGGTGGCGAAACAGATCGAAGAAAGCAGATCTTGTCTTCATGTACTGGCGTAAAGTAGATCAAAGATACCAGATCTTGTCTTAATGTATTGGCGTGAAGTAGATCGAAGAAAACAGATCTTGTCTTCATGTATTGGCGTGAAGTAGATCAAAGATACCCGATCTTGTCTTCCCATACTGGTGGCGAAGTAGATCGAAGAAAGCGGATCTTGTCTTCCCATACTGGTGACGAAGCAGATCGAAGATGGCAGATTTTACCTCCCTGAGATTACAGTGGAGTACATTGAAGCCAATTATTCCTATCTCATTGAAGTTGCAATGGAGTGGATTAAAGTACCAGTTCCTATACCTCTAAAGATGCAGTAGGAAGGAACAAGGCTACTGGAAAGAGAAGCATGGAATAAGTTGAGATTCAGTAGGACCGGGCACAATTGGGCCTTGTAGTCTTTGCTCTATTCCCGTTACACGACAATGAGCAAAGAGGGGCAGTTGTAATAGGGCCCAATCGATCCAGGTCCAAACAAAATTAAAATCAGTCCAAGATTTACAAGCTCATCTAAAGCAAACACGGCCCAAAAGAAAAAAGAAAAGCTAAACCCTAGAACCTTCAGCAAATGGCAGCAGGAGCGCCGCAACAAGCCTTCAGTGTCGTGCCCAACGCCCAGTCGCCGCACAACTCGGAGGTCGGCCTCCCCACGCGCGTTTACACTCCATGAACACCTGAAAAAACGGACTCAAGGAGTCCAAAGAAAAACAAACAGCAAGCAATATTTTTTTCCTTCTTTTTTGATTTATTTTCTTTCTCTTTTTCGGCCTATAAAAGGCCATTTTGTAATCTGTAAAATGGGGGGGGGGAATTTTCGGTGTAAAGGAATACACATAGAAACACTGAAAAATACAGAGAAAAAGAAAGAAAGATACAAACTTTTCTTGAATATAAATGTGGCTTTTTTTTTCGGCATTCATTATTTTTTTCATGTTTACTGTTGATTATTAAAGAGAAGAGAGTAAAGAGGAGTTTACCTCTGTGTTCGGGCCACCGTTTGCTACCATCTCCGCCGTAATAGGGGATCCGGTTCAAAAGGCCGACGAGCGACGGCGCAGAAGGAAAATTTAAAAAAAACCCTAGTAAAGGATTCTCAATTTTTTTCCCTTTCAGCTGTAAATAAGTTTTTTACAAAAAAATTTGTTTTAAATAACAAAAGTGAAACGGCGCCGTTTTGCAAGGGGCTAGATCCGCGCGTCGACCCGACCCGCAAGTAGGGTCCACGCATTCTGGCCCTGAATGGGGAATTTGCGCAAATGGTCCCTCTGTTTTTGAGTCATCTTCAATGCAATTTTTTTTATTTTCAATTTTGACCGCACGTTTGTTTCTTGTTTCAATTTGGTCCAACATGAAAACGCTGCGTATAAGGGGCTGGTACATTTCTTGTTTACTCCCTGATGTTTCCAGCGCACTACAAATTAGTCTTCAGCTTTTATTATTTTAAATGTTTACCTGAAAGTTTCCTGTAGTTTCAATTTGGGTCCCTTATTATTAATTATTTTATTATTAAAATTATTTATTTTTATTATATTATTTATTATTATTGATTATTATCATATTTTCTATACATATATATATTTATACGCATAGTTTTTTTTATATATAATATACATATGGGCATTTTTTATATATATAGGTATATATATATTTTTAAGCTTTTATAAATACATGCATATATTTTATACATATGTTTTATTTTTGTTTTTTACTTTTTTATATATACTTTTTTTTTGTAAAAATATACACATGTACATATTTTTATATTTTTATCTTATTTTCATAAATTTCGCATACATATATATACATGCATATTTTCTTAGGAATTATAATAGGTTTTTGTTTTGTTTTATATATTTCATTTATTTATTTTTATTTTATATACGTATACTTATATATACCTGTTTTAATATATGCTTATACACGTTTTCAAAATTTATTTATGTCTTATACTTATATTTTGAAAATACATATATACATATATTTAAAATTAAAGTATCTGTATCATATTGTATATTAACTTTTTAACATACCCTTTTGAAAATATATTTTGGTTTTAACCATTCATCAAAGTTATTTTCTTGATTTAAAGGTTTTTTTTTGAATAAAAGCATTATTGGAAGTTTGGGATTTTCGAGAGAAATTGAGCCCTAACGTATTGGGTTCTGATTTTCTTTGTCAATCTTAAATGACCGAGAATATTCTTTATTCAAAATGCATGAGCATAAAAATCATTTTTGGGAACTTAACTTGTCGTGCCCTAACGTATTGGGTGTGGCCTGTTACTTTATCAAAATGAAGATTTTCGCATAAAATAAGAGTGATATTCAAAGTTCGGGGATTATGAGAAATTGTACCCTAACGTATTGGGACTCGATTTCTTTACATGACTTGAATAATTGGTTATCCTTTTGCAAATTTCATCATTCAAGCTTATTTTAAATTTTTTTTTCAAATTTTCGACACCAAGGCATTAAATAATCAATTTGGTACCGATTTTGGGCGTCACGAGGGTGCTAATCCTTCCTTGTGCGTAACTGACTCCCGAACTCATTTTCTCAAATTTCGTAGACCAAAATCATTTTTAAGGTGAGCCGATCACACCTTAATCAAGGATCGGTGGCGACTCCCATTTTCGTTTTTAAAGTCGACAACTAAAATTTTTGTTTTCAAAAAACGGTTTCGACAATAATTGTATAATATATTATATATTCATATAAATTTGAAAATTTATAAGTTATTTCAATTATGTTTTGGTATATTTGTGTTAAATTTGTATTAATTTTTTATAGGTTAGTGCATAATTTGGTATATGAGTTTGATATTTTTTTATGCAGTACATGTGTTGTTTTTGGTCCAGTGTCCTACCTATATTTGATAAAAGTTATATATGTTAGTATCGGAAGATAATAATGTTAAATATTTAGTGTTTAATTCAAGTTTTAGAGTTAATTTGATGAAAATTTGTAATTAGCTAATAATATTAGCAATTAAGTTTCATTAAATCAACCTTAAAACTCAAATTAAACATTAAAAAATTAACACTATTGCCTCTAGGTATTAAAATATGTAACATTTGTCAAACACAGATATCAGATTAACATCCATACTACATTAGAAAGAAATGTCAAATTTAAGTATCAAATCATATATTAGATTTTTTTTATATTATACCCTAACTAATAGTTATGTTATATAGTAAATTAATAGTGTTAAAATAGCTTTTCTATTTATGTCCCATCTTATTATATTAATAATAATTTCATTAATTATTTAAGTGTGACATGAGTTTGAGTCATGCTAATCGCATTTATTATTTAAATTGTACCCATTATTATAGTATACAATTTTTTTAATATTTTAATTAATAATAATTCGTGTTTCCCACACCACATCCTACCAACTTCCACCAAGGACTGCTGTCGTGTATTTCAACTTTGTATTGTACTGTAATAAAAAGTGATGGGCATATTGCAGTGTGAAGCCAATCGAAATCCCATCTAAGCCCACTTCTCCCTTGTCTTTGTCTTAAAACCAATCAATTTCCTCCTTTTGTCTTAAACTTTCTGTTCTTCCATTTGGCTTCCTAATTTTGAAGTGAAGGTTAGAAACTGAGAATCCAGACCAGAGACATAGTACTTGCTGTATGTCACTAGAATACTTCAGTGACAATTTCTACGGTGGATACTGTGAGGTTGCTAACCCTTTGCAATGGCCTCAACTCAGGAAAAAGCGACGCACAAGAACAACACCCCTTCTCCTTCTTCTTCATCCTCTGCTCAGGTTTTGCAGAACTGGAGTCTTGCTGCTCCCTCCGAGGATCCCATCCCCAAGGCAGCTTCCATGGCAGCCCTGATCCGACCTGCTGAGACCATCGCCGATCCTCCTGCTACTAAGACTACTACCAGCAAAGGTTTTTTTTAACTTCAATTAAAACACTTTTCTTGGATAATTCTCCTTTTAAGTTTTATTTATAATTCAACACAAATTTACAATATATTTTCTTTCTTATTTTCCCTTATCGCTCTTAGTTGTTTTAAATAGTTAGTAAGAACTGGGAGGCTTTGTTTCAGAAAGCTGTGTAATTGAATTGAAGTCTAAGAAAGAAAGGTCTTAATCTTTTTGGTATCAAATGAGAATCTTGCTTGTCATAAGATTTTTCCCCTTCTTTCACTTCACAACATTTTATTTGCAATTAAACATTTTTCTTCTTTATATAGATAAGATTTTTCTTATTATATTTCCTTGATGTCAGATTTGCATTGATAAGAAGACGCTTTTGACTTGCTTCATTTATTTATGTAATATCAAATAATCTAAATGATTCTCTGTCAATCCTATTGGCTGGCCATAATCTGATTATATATTTCATGTACAAACTGGTGATTTTGTTTGCATAGGAATTTCAATCATGCCAAGGGCTCAGACCAGCCATCCTCTGGATCCATTATCTGCTGCTGAAATCTCGGTGGCGGTGGCAACTGTAAGGGCAGCTGGAGCAACCCCAGAGGTAAAAACAAAGGGATATTTTTACTTGTTTTCCTGCTTCAATCTTGATGCTATCATTTTAGGGAGAAATTGTTTGATGTTGATTTTCTATGAAAGAAATGATTTTTTCCCTTTCTTTAGGTGAGAGATAGCATGCGCTTTATTGAGGTGGTTTTGGTGGAACCAGATAAGCATGTTGTTGCATTGGCAGATGCATATTTCTTTCCTCCTTTCCAGCCTTCATTACTCCCTAGGACAAAGGGTGGACCTGTGATTCCTAGTAAACTTCCTCCACGGAAAGCAAGACTTGTGGTTTACAACAAAAGGTCCAATGAGACTAGTATATGGATAGTTGAATTGTCAGAAGTTCATGCTGCAACTCGAGGAGGCCACCATAGGGGCAAAGTCATTTCGTCTAAAGTTGTTCCAAATGTCCAGCCTCCCATGGTAAATATGTGTCTTCCATCGGTTCAATCAGGTTTCATTTTGTGGTTCACATCAATATTTATACCCCTGCTTCTAGAACACTGATATTATGTTCATTCAATAAGTTACTTTATCAGTTACTATATGGGTTGGATAGCATTTGTGTTTAATTTGCTGCTAACCTGTTTTGTGTTTCTCATCTATCATCTTTCTTGCTTTTAGCTTATTTGATAATCTGTAACTGACATGTTTGTTAATCAGTGTCTTTTACTTCTCAAATTATAGGATGCCATGGAATATGCTGAATGTGAGGCTGTTGTTAAGGATTTTCCTCCATTTCGAGAGGCAATGAAGAAGAGGGGCATCGAGGATATGGATCTTGTGATGGTTGATCCCTGGTAAGTGATCATGTTAGATTCTTACACTTTTCTGTTCTATAAAATCATCCAATGCAGGTTTCTTATCATTGTACTTTCAATGTCTTCCGCTCTTTGATAGGTGTGCAGGATATCATAGCAGTGCTGATGCCCCTAGCCGAAGACTTGCTAAACCACTTATCTTCTGCAGAACTGAGAGTGACTGCCCCATGGAAAATGGTTATGCTCGTCCGGTTGAGGGAATCCATGTCCTTGTTGACATGCAAAATATGGTGGTCATTGAATTTGAAGACCGCAAACTTGTTCCCCTTCCGCCAGCTGATCCTTTAAGAAATTACACTGCTGGTGAAACACGAGGAGGTGTCGATCGGAGTGATGTGAAACCACTACAAATTATTCAGACTGAAGGTCCCAGTTTTCGTATCAATGGAAATTTTATTGCATGGCAGAAGGTGCTTGCTTGTGAAATTAATTATACCTTCTATCAATTCAAGATGTTGTTATAATATATATTATTCTTAATTTCTGGTTTCAGTGGAATTTCCGAATTGGTTTCACTCCTAGGGAGGGTCTGGTAATCTATTCTGTTGCTTATATTGATGGTAGTCGTGGTCGGAGGCCTGTAGCTCATCGATTAAGTTTTGTTGAAATGGTAGTTCCTTATGGTGATCCAAATGATCCGCATTATAGGAAGAATGCATTTGATGCAGGAGAAGATGGGCTGGGCAAAAATGCACATTCTCTTAAGAAGGTTTGGCAGTTCTTTCGTGGTTAATGTTTTCTTGTTGAGTTTCATTTCGATATGCCATTTGATTAATTGAAGTTGAAATTTTCCGTGCTTTGCCTTTATTTCCTTTAGGGTTGTGATTGTTTGGGATATATCAAGTACTTTGATGCTCATTTTACAAATTTCACTGGAGGTGTTGAAACAATTGAGAATTGTGTTTGTTTGCATGAGGAGGACCATGGTATCTTATGGAAGCATCAAGATTGGAGAACTGGTTTAGCAGAAGTCCGCCGGTCAAGAAGGCTAACAGTGTCGTTTATATGCACTGTGGCTAATTATGAGTATGGATTTTTCTGGCATTTCTACCAGGCAAGTTGGTGTCTACCACGATTTTGTTTGCTTACTTTGCACGAATTGGCTCTTACTGTCATCTTTGAACTAATGCCTATTCTTAATTATTTGTGAGACTTGCCCCTATCATGTTTCTTTGATGGCAAAAGCAGGAATATTCAGTCCTTTCTTTTCAAATTTCAACTTCAGGTTGTCTTTTGAATGAGGGATGCTTATACATTAATCATATCTCTTAGTTCTATCTAATGGTCCCACTACCATTTTCTTGAGTTTTTAAGGGGGAATATTCCCTCATTTTGAAAGTAGCGTTACTTAAAATTTCAATGATTGATGCTTTTTATAGGATGGTAAAATTGAAGCTGAGGTTAAACTCACTGGAATTCTCAGTTTAGGAGCTTTGCAGCCTGGTGAAACTCGGAAATATGGCACAACCATTGCTCCTGGATTATATGCCCCTGTTCATCAACACTTTTTCGTGGCTCGCATGGACATGGCAGTAGATTGTAAACCTGGTGAAGCATTTAATCAAGTAATTTGTGTTATTATCCCATTATCATGGTTTCGTTTTCTGCCTTCATTATGCTGACATTTTCTGTTTGTAATGCATCTTATGATATCCATTATATATTTGTATTTTACATATGTAACATGTTCATGAGATTTGTCACTTCATTTTCCATTCTTTTTTGCTCCTTTAGAAATGTTAGGAGTTATTAAACGTAAGTTTATGCAAATACACGGATTCGTACAGGTTGTTGAGGTGAATCTTAAAGTTGAAGAACCAGGGAAGGATAATGTTCATAATAACGCATTCTATGCTGAAGAGGAACTACTGAGATCTGAACTGCAAGCAATGCGTGATTGTAATCCGTTGACTGCACGCCACTGGATTGTAAGTAATTTTTCTCATACTCGGTTGTTTAAATCACAGGGATATACATTTTAACTGGTGTTTAATCCACAAAGATTTTCTGAATATTGTGTGGATGTTGAGGTACTAATCCCAGTGACTTGATTGGTCAACTGTACTTTCTATTTTCAAAATTAGGTTAGAAACACAAGAAATGTCAACCGGACTGGGCAGCTAACAGGTTTCAAACTGGTACCTGGTTCAAATTGTTTGCCACTGGCTGGATCTGAGGCGAAATTTCTAAGAAGAGCTGCTTTCTTGAAGCATAATCTTTGGGTCACACCCTATGCACATGATGAAATGTATCCAGGGGGGGAGTTTCCAAATCAAAATCCACGTGTTGGGGAGGGATTAGCTACTTGGGTTAAGCAGAATCGTTCTTTGGAAGAAGCTGATGTGGTTCTGTGGTTAGTAAAATCACATCGGATAACTTCATATGAAATCCTAGGCATTTTATTATCTAACATGTATACTTTCCTCTGTATCAGGTATGTCTTTGGAGTGATACATATTCCTCGGCTGGAAGACTGGCCTGTCATGCCGGTTGATCGCATTGGCTTTATGCTTATGGTATACACTCATCCTAATAAAGTTCACTCTTTGCATCACTTGATTGCTTCATCATGATAGAATATATTAACATTCTTTTTCCTTTTCTGTTAATTCATCATTTTCATAACGATATCAAAGTTAAGGGTTACTCCATCTCATACAAGTTTATTGCTTTTGATTTACTAGCTTTTAGTTACCGACATGTGATATATAGGATCTTATTATGGACTTGGAAAGTTGTCCATCGTCTTATGTAGTTTGAAGATGTTGTCTACACATTGTCCCCTTTAGACACAAATCGCTATCGTGGTAGGCTTGCATGTTAAACAAAATGCTTGACGTAGACAGCCTGCTCAAAATTCTAGTATTTGTGCTTTCGTATGCATCCCAACTCTTAGAAGAGGAGCGCAAGTCCTGATCATGCTTTTCAAGCCTGTTCAGTTCACTTTTCTCTTTAGCAGCGTTAGTAAATAGGAAGGGAATGACTCACCTCGTCAAGGAGACAACGCGTGAGTCATTAGGGTCCCACTCTTGCACTGCATTGTCAGAATGCTTATGGTGTGGATTTGCGCTTGCAATTGAAAATGCTATGCGGAAATTCTTTTTTTAAGTTGGACACAATATAGTAAGTTTACAGCTTGGTTGACAGAAGCATGATGTTAGAAGTTAACCATTGGTATCTGCAATGCAGCCACATGGTTTCTTTAACTGCTCCCCGGCGGTCGATGTTCCTCCTAGCACGACTGATCTGGAGCTCAAGGACAACGACATTGCAACAAAGCCTATCCAAAATGTGATAATCGCGAAGCTTTGATTTCATCTCTGCAGCCTGCAAAATTTTTAGCAAACTACAAACAATTGAGCCATGGATTGGCCTCACATTATTAAAAAAGTATGATCATCTGCATTTGTTTGTCCTCATTTTTTAACCGCCCTTGAACCTTTGTGATATAATTAACTCTGGTTGAATCCTAATGTAATACTTCACTCTGAATAATTGGATCGATTGTAGTTAGTTAACATTTAAGGTGTGTTAAAAAAATTAACTTCAATACAAAATATATATATATATTGGTGCTGTGGTATACCCATTGTGTGGGTGAAAGAAATAAAATATATTTAAGCAATTCATTTTCATTTTTTAGTCAAGTTATTTTTTAGTAACTAAATTTAGTCTTTTTTTGCCACATTTTTATATTCATATTTTTTTTCATCAATTTTCATCTCTAATATCAATTTTTATTTTCATAAAAATTTTCTATTTAACTCATTTTTCAAATTTCTTGAAATTTTACTAAACAATGTTAGATGTCTTATAAAAAATTTTTGGGCTGTTGCAATGTCCATTAGCAAACCTACTCTTGTTCTGTGAAATTCTCACAAGTTAATAGCTTAATTAAAGGTAAAAGTTCAAAGGAAATCATTGTAATATAAGTAGATTGCATTTTTGTCAATTTACTAAAAAATATTAAATTGTATTAGATTAAAAATTAAATTCATCATTTTGTAAAAATTCTATAAATTTTTATTGTTAAAAATTGATCTTTATACACTAGAATAAGGTACATGTGGCATACTATATCTAACTGCTACTTTTTACTCAAAAAATAAAAAAATTAGTCCTTATATGTTAGATTAAAGAGCAAACTGATTATTTTATTAAAAATTTCATCTATTTTTATTGTTAAAATTGGTCTTAGTTATATCAGTTTTTAATAATAAATAATGATGAAATTTTTAACAAAAAGACAATAAAATAAACAAAATGTAATCTAACTCTTAATGTATTTTTAAAATTTTAACATTTTTGTAACATTATCTTATTTTTCTTATTTCAATTTTCCTATTTAATTTTCTAACAGTCTTAGGAAAAAAACTCAAAGGCATTGGAAGATGAAGCTCTTACCTAGAAACGAATCAGAGGCGCTGTCGCGAAGCTAAAACAACCAACCTTGCTCCATCATCTGAAACATCAATTAAGCAAATGAAGGAGCTGTCCTACGACATCCCAAAATCGTGGATTTGACCACTCTAGCACCTCCAAAGAACATCTCCAAACCACGAGCACTGAAATGGTCAAAAGGACTCAAGCAACAAGATAGAAGCTTCTCCCATTCAAGAAAGAGTCGAAGCACCTTTCCAAGTCAAACCACGCCCTTTACTCCACTGAAACAGACAATCAAAAGGCGGAAACCAAAGATCCCCAAAAAATAGGAAACAATAAAAAAAATACTGTAAAAATGTTAAGCTAGATATGGGGAGAAAAAACCCTAGTTTAATTAGACAAGAGGCCAAAGATTGCCCATGCAAAGAGCCAAAACAGCTTGGGAAACCCTACAGTCGGCAAGGTGTCGAGAGAGGGACAATTTTTTTTTTTTTTGTGCTTAGGATTTTTAAATACTGTATAGGTACAGATTATATTCCGCATCCTTATAATGAAAAAGTAAATCAAACCTCTTCATTAAACATAGTTGCCAAAGAAGAAGAACCTTAATTGCCATTTTTGCCAGTTTCGGGTTTTTTTTTTCACATCAGAAAAAATAAAAAAAGGATCATTTTCCTATAATTTTGTACTCCATATGACATGAAAACATATCAATCATTTTTCAAATAAAAAATAGCCAATTAATTCATCTCCTCTCTTAAAAAATTGTAATGAAAATAAATTATTAAAAGAAGCCTGAGCTCAGCTCTGCTGCTGACTACACAAAACAAACATGCGAAGAATGAATGAGCAAACAGAATAGTAGACTAGATTGAGATTCTCAAAGTCTGACTCTTCACTTCACTCATCCCCGAAAAAGGCACGAATTTTTATAGTAAAAGAGGCAACGTGTTGATGATGGGCTCGGTGGGGGAAAAGAGAATCGAGGACGACCTTTCCTATCCGATATTGCTTGCAGAACGAGTTCGCTCCGCCGCCGACGAGGCCGAGTCCTTTAAAGCCGACTGCTGGGAGGTTGGGAAGCAAGTGGATCGGCTTTCCCAAATGCTTCGAACCCTTGTCCGCTTCACCACCTCGGTTCAATCCCTCTATGAACGCCCGATTCGCCGGGTAATCGCCGAGGTTTCCAAAAACCTAGAGCGGGCCCTCACTTTAGTCCGGAAGTGCAAGCGCCATAGCGTCTTGAGCCTTGTGGTGAGAATCACCAGCGCCACTGATTTCCGCAAAGTGCTGAACCTTCTGGACGCTTCCGTCGGCGACATGAAGTGGCTCATGGGAGTCCTCGACGCCGAAAACAACGGCTCTGCTAGCGGAACCTTCCTTTCCCTCCCTCCAATCGCTAGCAACGACCCCATTATCTCCTGGGTTTGGTCTTGCATCGCAACCGTCCAAATGGGCCAATTAACCGATCGAATCGAAGCCGCCAACAACCTCGCTTCCCTCGCTCAAGACAACGACCGAAACAAAAAGATAGCCGTTGAAGAAGGCGGAGTCCCTCCTTTACTGAAACTTCTTAAAGAAAGCTCCTCAATGGAAGCGCAAATCACCGCGGCTAATGCCCTTCTTGTTTTGGCAAACGAACCGGAAAGAGTTCGCAGTATTGTTGAAGAAATGGGGGCCCCAATTGTGGTTCAAGTGTTGCGAGATTCTCCGATGAAGGTTCAAATCCCCGTAACGAAATTGATAGCGAGAATGGCGGAGTATGATCCGGTGGCTCAAGAGGATTTCGCCAGAGAGAATGTGATTAGGCCGTTGGTCACTTTGTTGTCGTTTGAGACATTCGTGGACGATTCTGGGACTCGTTTGGGTAAGCAAAGCATTCATTCTATAGTTCAAATTAATAAAGAAATGGAGAAAAATTCTTGGACTTCATCGAATTCAAGGAATTATAGTTATGGGCCCTATGCTAATTCATACTCAAATTTACACTTGGATGGTAGTACTAGGGGAGGAAACTACAGGAAAGAAAGGGAAAATGAGAACCCTGAAGTGAAAATTCAGTTGAAAATCAACTGTGCTGAAGCTTTATGGATGCTGGCTAAAGGGAGTGCTTCAAATAGTGGGAGGATAACAGAGACAAAAGGATTACTTTGCTTGGCTAAGTTGGTGGAGAAAGAACAAGGTGAGCTACAGTATAATTCTTTGATGACAATAATGGAGATTACTGCGGCTGCTGAATGGAATTCTGATCTTAGACGCTCGGCTTTCAAGATGAATTCATCTGCTGCTAAGGCTGTTATTGATCAGCTTTTGAGGGTGATTAAGGAACTGGATAGCCCTACATTGCAAATTCCGGCTATCAGATCAATTGGTTCTCTGGCGAGAACTTTTCCAGCTCGGGAGACTCGAGTGATTGGTCCTTTGGTGACACAGCTTGGTAACAACAATCAAGAAGTGGCAATGGAAGCTGCCATTGCATTGGCAAAATTTGCCTCTCCAGACAATTTTCTCAGTATGGACCATTGCAAGTCGATAATCGAGTTTAATGGTGTTCCACCTTTGATGAGATTGCTTACATGTGGCGAGAAGACACAACTGCATGCTGTGGTACTGCTCTGCTACCTTGCTATTCATGCCGGTGATCATAAAGCTTTGGAACAAGCTAGGGTCTTGACTGCCATTGAAGGGGCAGATCGAACAATGTTTGCACAACATCCTGATTTGAAAGACTTGGTGTCCAGGGCCATATATCAACTCAACCTTTACCATACCCATACCGGAGTCCATCCTCAGAGGCAATTATATGCGCCTTAAATTATGCACCCAATATTTCCGTTATGGTTATTTGTTTTGCTTTTCAGGTAAACCCTAAGTTGGAAGGCAAAGCTAACAGGGCATACACATAATAGATTTGGTAAGTTGGATGAAAAAAGTATAGGTTCAGCAATAGACAGGTTTCTGTTTAAGAACTATACGTTGTTCAAAATACCTTAGGTGCTTTTATATGCCCTTTGATGGTCCAATTGTCTGAATATTTTCTTTCATGTTTATATGAACAAATTGATTCCTTCAAACCTTTTCTAGTATTTTTATCTTCCTTGAACTTGTTACATTATTCCCTCATAGTTCTTTCTTACATTATTTTGTACGCTATGAATTCCCATGGACAAATTTTGAGGATAGGTCACTAGTTGAGGTCGCCATCTGCTCCCCAGACCACAAGTCTAGACAGCTCAACAACTTTAAATGCTTCCCCCAAGGACCATGGGCTGAGCTGATGTATGAATATAGGAAGGACCAAGGGAAAGCAAAGCAATCATACCAAATTGATTCTTACCCATTGTTGCAAATAAATGTAAAAAGCCAATAGAAACAATATATCCCGTGTAGCCATCTCAAACATAAATGTTTTACCATCAATGGTGATTGATCAATTTGTCACAGTAATAACCATCGGTGCAATTGTCAATCCTAGTGTGAGAACCGTTCTACGACTATTTTTATAGGAAAAAAAGGAAAAAGAAAAAGAAAAAAGAGGGAGTTAAAACTCATAACATGTTTTCTGGCTGTGCCACTCATACTAAAATATACCAACACTGATGCTTAACGAGCAAACAAGAAAATAAATGCCAATTGTTTCTAGTTTTCAACCCGAGCTTTATACGGGTTATTTTATTAAGAAAAACTGAAAAAAAAGTTATATCACATAAATATAATAATTCCATAGTGTTATATATTTTTACGCAATGAATTTTTAAAATATAAAATACTGAGAAACAAATGAATGATAACATAATTGATTAATTTTAAAAAAAGGTTAAATATAAAATTGGTATATGAACTTGTCAACTTCTCTTAAATTGATACTTATGGTTTTTTTTTGTCTCATATTAGTACTTGAATTTTTTTTCGTCAATTAAATCGGTACCCGAGCCTAACGCCGTTAAGTTCATGACAAGTGGCAGAATAAGATTGTGACACCTAACATAAATGACATTATGATGATGTCATAATCTAAAAAATAAAAAATAAAAATATTTTTCTTTTTTACTTTTCTCCCCCAATTTTTGTCTGTGTAATTTATTTCCTTTTTTGTTTTTTTTTGTTTGGTGTTTCTTTTTCTTCTTCTTTCTTCTTCCTCCCTTTTTTTTTGTGTAATTATATTTATATTAATCACACATGATTATTAGAAAATAATACGATTTTGGATATCATATATAAAAATGTAAAGCTAAAATTTACTGTAATTTTGCTACAATTATTCTTAATTTGAATCCATATCATAAAATGCCAAAAATATTTACTGGCGGGAAAGTACTTATTAGGGTTTTTTTACACAAATAGGGCAGGAAAAAAAATCTACTGAAATAGGGTGTCAGAAAAAGTATTTACCAAAATTGGTTACTTTTTTTATTGGAGCCTATTAGATAGGCGCCAATGAATAAAAAAATATTAATTTTTTTGAATAAAATATTATTTTTATATTTTTTAATAAAATTTTTAAAAAAATACGGGTCAAAATACGGGTTGGGTCGGGTCGGGTGGCGCCTCATAGAGAGACGCCAATGGTGGCCTTCTGCCCACGGCTGCACGGCTGCACCAGCAGCATGGTCTTGTCCCCTCATGTTTGTTTTTTTTTACCTATAAGTAAATGGTCCCAACATGCAATGGGCACGGTAGAGAAAAAAAAAAGAGAGAAAGGAGAAGAAGAGAAGGAGAAGAAAAGAAGAAGAAGAAGAGAAGAAGAAGAAAGAAAAAAAAAGGTAATATTTTTTTTTAGTAAATAATTTTGTTTATAATTTAAAAATTTTATAGTTTGTGAATATTTTAGAAGATATTGTGAATTTTTTGTTATTAATTATTGATTATAAATTATCTATATTTAGTGTTTATAGTTTGGATTAGAATTTTGTATGAATATTGTAATTTTTTATGAATATTGTAATTATTTTATAATTAAATTTGTATTTATAGTTTTGGATTAGTATTTTGTATGAATATTGTAATTTTTTGTATGAATATTGTAATTTTTTTGTATGAATATTGTAATATTATAATTTTATATGAATATTGTAATTTTGTATGAATATTGTAATGTCGAGATATATTGTAATATTGTAATTTTTTGTATGAATATTGTAATTATTTTATAATTAATTTGTTAGTAATTTAGGATTATGTTATAAATTTTTGTGTTTGTAATTATTTAAAATTTAATTTATTGGTAATTTAGGATTAAGATATAAGTTGTGTTTAGTTTAGTATTTAGTGAGTTTAACATATAAAGTTTATAAAAAAATTAAATATCATTTTATTAAAAGTTTAATTATAAAAAATTAAAAATCATTTTATTAAAAGTTTAATTATAACTGACTTTTTTAATCATATAGTTGTTGTTAACTCATTTAATTTTTATATAATGTAACTTTTATATAATTTAATTTAATTTGATTTTGTATTTATTTAACAGTAATTATTGATTTTTTGAAACAAATTAACTGAATTCATTTTTTTGATTGCAGATTTGCAGGAAATGGGTTCTCTAATTAATAATAATAATCACATATCAAGTACTATTAATGAGATGGTAATAAAATTTTTATTTGATATTCATGTTATTTGTTGAATTAAATTATATTGTATTAACTATTTTGCTAATTTAATAATGTTAGGGTCCGTACCGCGCATTAAGGGGCCGTGTTAATAGTGTAGGGTTTCAACCAGATGAACGCCTAATACCATACTTAGAGTTAGCCGGGTTCGGATCAGCGGTCTTGATCTGGACTTTTGATCTGCGATACGACTTGATTTCCGCTTTAGTCGAGCGATGGCGTCCAGAGACCCACGCATTTCATTTGCCGTGCGGAGAGTGTACCGTCACTCTAGAGGATGTTGTAGCACAGCTCGGGCTTCCCATAGACGGGAATGCAGTCACGGGCATAAGTTCAATCTCTAGGCCGACTACCCTTTGCAATGAATTACTTGGACGCTCGCCAAGTCAGGGGAAATTTACCAGTTAGAGATTTTCATGGATAAAGGCCAATTTTGAGCATTTGCCAAGTACTGCTAATGAATGTGAGGTGATGCAGGCTGTTCGAGATTACATTATGCACCTTATAGGGGGTGTACTTATGCCAGATGCAAACGGCAGTAAGGTCCACTTGATGTACTTACCCCTATTATCCAATTTGCGTAACACTCGTTCATACAGTTGGGGGTCCGCAGTTTTAGCCATACTGTATCGCGAACTTTGTCGGACGACAGATCCTTTTGCGGTTGACATAAGCGGATGCCTCATACTGCTGCAGTTGTGGGCACTTTACCGGATGCCATTCTTGGCATCCATTAGTCATCAATCATATATATTTCCACTCGTTAATAGGTGATGAATTTTTACTCATTATAATAATTAGTTGACTTTTTTTATATTATATTATTCTAACAATTTGTTGTAGGTGGAGTACTAATCCGGGTTTCGGGAGGTCACAGACGGTTCCGATATATCGTCTAATGATTGTGAATCATGCTGGAGAGGGGTAAATTTTCAAATATAAACTTAATTTTATTATTTTATCTCACTCGACCCGAGTTAATATAACAACGTTATTAACTGTGCAGTTTATTTGGATGCCGTATTCTACTCTAGAAATTATGGCAGTTATGCCCTCATCTGCCCACGTTCACTCAAACCTATGGTGCATTAGTGCACCCATTATCAATTTTAACGTAGTGGAGTGGTATCATGGCAATCGAGTACTCTGGCAGTTCGGTTCCATACAGTATATCCCGACACTGCCAGTACAATTGGGGGAGATCTATGGAATGAGCAAGAGGGGGAGGTATGGAGATAATTGGGGAAAAGTGCACGAAGAATATATTACGATATGGAACAACCGGTTCGGGAGGGTACCTCAGATGGATTGTGCTCCGGATTTGCAGCCCTCGTTAGAGTACATACAGTGGTACTGTGAGACAGGGAAACCATTTCTGTTTGGTGGGCGGTCGATTGTAGTCCCTCCGCATACAACACGAATTATGCAACCCTTTCCATATCTGCATCATGCACCAGAGCCAGAGCCAGTGCCAGTGACAGAACTACATTCTAGGGATAGTTCTTATCATCCAAAATTGGGGGACGATGACTATTTCGCGGCCTCGTATCCACCTCAGTACTCCCCTCCTTCCGGCCAATATCCGCCGTCGTACTCCTCTCCTCCCGAATCAAGTTCATCGATGGCATTTTAGACATATGATTATTCATCTATGTTTCACACACCCCAACATACTGTTGAGGAGAACGTTGATGACCGTAATCGCCCACAACGTGAACGTCGAGCTCCACAAAAATATACCCCTAGAACCACACCATCAAACCATCAATTTTAGAGGTTTTTGTAATAAACAACCTCATATTTAATGGTTTTTTATGTAAATAAAATTATAACGGTTTTTTTATGTAAATAAAATTATAATGTTTTTTTTTATTTTGCAATTTCAAATTGCTCCATAACTGCAACAAATTGTAGACAATTTTGTGATTCAAACCATCTTTATGTAATGAAGTACATACCAATTTCTACCCGATTGAGACGATTGTCCAACATGGTAGTTTCGGAGAGGGCATTTACTCTGATTATGACCGGCTAATCTGCATACGCCACACAAATTCCCGTCAGATTTCTCCCTAATATCCATTTCGTTATGGATTCTGGATGATTGCGGACGACCTTTCAGGTTCCTACGCAACCTTTTGTCTGGGACTAGCTCGAAGGTCGTCGGAGGTACCTCCCAAGTAGATAGGTCAGGAAGCACGGCGAACTCATTTTCCTATACACGCAACGTGCGTTCGATGGTGTACACTTCATCGATAAATTGTTCTACATTGAGCCCAACTTTAGCACAAGCTGCCATGACGTGTGCACATGGAAAATGAAGTGTTTGAAACCTTCTGCAATCGTATCATCTATTTCGGAGATCAACTCCGTAGGACCTAGGTGGTATACCGGGTCGACAACCGATGGTCTCTGTAACTCGAAACGTTTTATTATGTCGTGAATATACTTCTACTGTCATCGACCTCACCATTCGACGGTTTACAACCATTGCATCGCTAATGCCTTCGACAAAGACATGTCCCGCCTCCATCTGGTTCACTTGTTGTTGACCCATTCTTAGCATCAAGGTCGCCAACCTGTAGAACATTACCGAGAAGACAAATGAAATTGGAAGATGTCGTGTTTTTAATAACATAACGTTGATCCCCTCCACTAAGTTTGTAGTCATTTGACCATAACGAAAGCCCTCGTCAAAACTTTGAGCCCATTGCCACGACTCCATGGTACCTAACCACTGCCGGAAAGATGTGTTGGTTTGACCCTCCATGTCACTCTCAAGCCGGGCCATTCTTTGGCGAAAAATGTGTGGCTCTAACTCGTACGCTGCATATGTATTAAAAAAGTTTAAGTTACAGTATTGCTCTAAAACATTAAAACTTATATTGAAAAGATAAGGTAATTCTTTACCCATTCTCACAACTTGTCTCTTCCAATTTTCATTCTTATAATATCACTGGAAGTTAGCCGTGATGTGCCGGATGCAGTAAACAGATCTCCATGGTACACCAGAATGCCTAATGACTGCAATTAATCATTTCCCTCTATCGGAGATGATGCAAATATTATCGTTGCTAATAACATACCTCCGCAGGTTGGTAAGAAAGAACTCCCACGATTCCATGTTCTCCTTATCGACGATGGCAAATGATATCGGGAGCACGTTCCTGTTGCTGTCTTGAGCAACCGTAAGAAGTAAGATCTGTGTGTATTTTCCATATAGCCAGGTTCTATCTACTTGCACAAATGGTTTGCAGTGGGGAAATGCGCGCACACATTAATCAAACGTCTAGAACATCCGATGGAAAATTCTTTTTCTCGATTATAGTTGGTCATTTGGCCCGTAATAAGATCGTGTCTGCAACTCAATTACAGTCCCCGGCATGTGTTCCCTCGTGGTGGCTATCCATCCCTGTAACTCATTGTACGATGCATCAAAATCTCCGTACAATTGCTCCATTGCCATCTGCTTAGCTATCCATGCCTTTCGGTATGATACTCGATACTGGAATTGTGCTTGTATTTCGGCAATCAGTACCAAAACTTTAATGGTCGGCATGTCTTTCACCATTGGCATGATGCATGTACAGATAGTTTTCGAGTCAATTTTTCGATGATCTTCTGTCATACATGTTGAAGTGCATGTGTGAGGCCCAACAAATTTTCGTATCTCCTACATCTGCGACTTCTGCATAAATGCAGCTCGTATCAGCCAATTGCAGCCTTCTACCGACCTCCAACACTCTCCAATATATAATGTTGGTTTAGATTGGATGACTTTGTAATCTACTGATATATTCATGCTATACCGCTTAATGGCAACCATGCATTCTTCCTTACTTTCAAATCTTTGGCCCACGCATAACTCTTCTGGATCAGAATATACGCTCATTCGGTTAGCATGTGGTATTTCAGGGTACTCCGGAAACTCAATTGCCCATGTCGCATCGGGGTCTATTCGAGACATGTGTGCCCCAGGATTATTGTGTATCACAATATGACGAATCTGGTTTTCGACTGAAGACGCATTAACATTTCCATCCTCATTCACGCCTTCGTCATCAATATCATCCGGGACCTCGTCCGCGTCGGGATCACTCTCACTATCCACTTCGTAATCAGCAGGATCACTACTATAGTATACATCATCACCAACCACATCAGTCTCGGCTGCAGCATTAAGATTAATATTTATCCCGTGTATCGTTGATTGACTATCAACATACGATACCAGAACCACCATACATGGCGCTTCAACTCCATCTTCTTCACCTAATAGAGTGGGATCTTCAGTTGCCTCCACATCGGCTAACTCAACAAATAACTGAATCGATGCATTTTTGTTACTCTGAGTCCCACAATAAAAAGCGACCATTGTCTCCATGTCTTCATCGTCTACAAGTTCCATTTCGGTAAATTTTATTGGATCTGTTGAAACTGGAAACTTGTAAAAAACTTTTGATATCCTTCTCCCACAACGTCTATAAAATTTTTCACTAATTTTTTCCTTCATATCATCAAACGATTCTATCAAATTTACGACATTCAAATATACATTCCACAGTTGTTGTCAAAATTTCTCCATCGAAATAAACGCATACAAAAAATTGATTCTCCATTTTCAATACTAGATTTGTTAAAAAGAATTTCAAATTTCTTAAAATAGTTTCAAAATGTAAACAGATTACATAAAAATTACATAAAAATGTAAACAGAAGCTAAAAAAAATTAATAACCTAACAAAACAACTTTCAAATAATAAAATTACTGACAAGACTTTACATTCTATTTAAAAAGAAATAAACCAAAATACCTTATTTTTTTCTTCTTCTCATTCCTTTTTTTTCTTCTGCTTCCTTCTTATTTCTTCCGTTTCTCTAGTAAAATTTATGTATGTGTTGGGGATATTTATAAGGAAAAATCAGACCATTGGCCTCTTTCAATATGACACCAATAATGACGCCTCCCAGATAGGCACCACCATTGGCGCCTCTGAGATAAGCGCCAATACTATGTATTATACGGGTTATATACTGATCGGGAAAATAAAAAATAATATTTTATTCAAAAAAAATTAATATTTTTTATTCATTGGCGCCTATCTAATAGGCTCCAATGAAAAAAGTAACTAATTTTGGTAAATACTTTTTCTGACACCCTATTTCAGTAGATTTTTATTCTTACCCTATTTGTGTAAAAAGCCCGTACTTATTATTAATGGGCTCTCCATTGCAAATTTGCAGCAAACATTATTAACTGCATAAAAAAATAAAAAGAGGACTAGTGAAAGCTTCTTTGGCTTGGCTAGGGAGAAAAAAAAAGAACGGGAAAAGAAAAAAGAAGGAAGAAAACCCAAATTGTTTAAGAAGCCAAATAAGCTTCCTAGAAGAGCTTGTTCTTTTCCATCTCATTCATAGTTTCTCTTGAGTTTTCAGTTATTGAAGGGGTTTCTTTTCTTTCCCAAAGAACTAAAAAATACGATGATGCATAACATAAAGAAAAAGAGGACTAGTGAAAGCCTATTTGGCTAGCAAGGAAAAAAATAACAAGAAACGAAAAAAAGAGGCGAGGAAGAAAGTCCATATTTTCTAGGAAGCCAAAAAAGACCTTGTTCTTTTCCATCTCATTCATGGCTTTTTTTGAGTTTTCAGTTGATGAAGAGGGTTCTTTTCTTTTCCAAAGAACTAAAATATAGATGATGCATAACAAAAAGAAAAAGAGGACTGGTGAAAGCCTGTTTGGCTAGTGAGGAAAAAAACAATGAGAAAAGAAAAAAAAGTGGGAAGGAAAAAACCCAAATTTTCTAGGAAGCCAAACAATCTTCCTAGAAGAGCATATTCTTTTCCATCTCATTCATGGTTTCTCATGAGTTTTCAGTTGATGAAAAAGGTTTCTTTTCTTTCCAAAAGAACTAAAAAATATGATGATGCATAACAAAAAGAAAAAGAGGACTGGTGAAAGCTTGTTTGGCTAGCGAGAAAAATATAAGAATAAAAAAAGAAAAAAATGAGGGAAAGAAGAAAACTCAGATTTTCTAGGAAGCCAAAAAAGCTTAAGAGAAAAATCTATTTGGTGGGAGTTGGTTGATGGTGGCTGGAAAATGGGAAGAAAGAAGGAAGTGGTTTAAGAGATGTGATTTTTGTGATGATTGGATGGTGGAAAGTGAGGGAAAATTTTGGGGGTTTTTTTACAGAAGGAAGAAAGAATAAAGATGAAGAAGTGTAGAAGTAGGACCAAAAAAAAGAAAAAGAAAATTAAGAAAAGAGAAGAAAAGGAAAGAAAAAGGGAAGAAAATGAGGGAAAATAAAAACAAAAAGAAAAAGAGGTACAAGAGGATGCTACGTGGTGGCGCACGAATGGCCAGCACTTCCATGTCACCAAAAAATTAACGGTGTTAGACTCGGGTACCAATTTAGTTGACAAAAAAAAGTTTGGGTACAATATGGGACAAAAAAAAATCCATAAGTACCAATCTGGGAGAAGTGCATAAGTCCGGATACAAATTTTATATTTAACCCTTAAAAAACAATTTATACAAAAAATTTAAGCCTATGCATATATATGCAAAACAAATAATGTTCTGTGTCATAATTATTGTGTTGTGTTGCATAATAGCTTGAGTTCAATCTTGCTTAGGGGAGGTCAACTTTATCATGAGATTTTTCTGAATTGTTGTTTGTTAGAAGCTGACAGTTTTGTCTCCCGACTTTGCCAAGAGCCCAAGTGCTTGAAGAGCCAACTGATTCACAACACAAGAGCACCTTTTCAGGCGCTTGATAACGTGAACCATGCACATTGTGCATGGTTGGATTCAAGCCCATGCCCTAAAGCTTATAAGGTATTGTTGGATGGGAATACTGACTCTTGAACCCATATCTTCATCTTAGTTAAGGATTACAAATCTTTATACCTTTGTTTGGACAAAAGTCACTTTATAACCTTATTGCCAACTAGGCGACAATTTTGTACATACTTTGCCAAAGAGGACCTCACCCGTCCCACCTAAGGTCACCTCGCTCACTGTAGTACCTCACTAACCATAAACCTCACTGATGCATATCATGCTCGACACATGGAGCCTCTTTAATCAAGCTCATCTAGACAAATTTTGAGGCCTCTCAATGCATGCATAACATGTCACACCTGAAATGTTAAGTTCAGATCGGAATAGTGACCCTGGGTACTAAATTGTGAAATTTGAAAATTTTGCGAGATTTAGTGGAAATTAGAGTAAATAAAAGATTAGATTTCAACGATAGTCCAGTTACATTGAAACTAGAAAGTTTCTTAACGGGAGACATGATGATTATGGACATGTACACTTGGCTGTTGAATTTGAGATTGGTGAAGAAAGTGCGTCAATAATATATAAGGGGGAGATTGTAACACTCCTAACCCGTCTCCGTCACCAGATTAATGTTATAGAGTAATACAGTACAATTCAAAACATTCAAAACATTTGATCTCAAACAGAACATTTATTCAATTTAAAATTATAACAATCATTTACACATTCCGTTTATAGCATACAATATACTTACGGGCCTTAAACTGATCCTACGGGGCCCTAAAAATAGTTTGGGAACAATCTGGGATCAAATCGAAACAAATTAGAAAATTTTGGAAAAACTTGAAAATTTTTGAAATAGGGGTCACACGGCTATGTGACATAGCCCAAACTGTGTGCACATTCGAAGTTTGGACACATAACCGTGTCCCGGCCTGTGTGTCTGCCTGTGTGGGTATTCGAAATAGGGCCACACGACCGTGTCACAAGTCATGTGCCAAATCGTGTTACATACTGACTTGAGACACATGACTGTGTCGCAGGCCATGTCTCAGGCCGTGTGAAACTTGCACCTAAAATAATAATGACACAGTCGTGTGGGATGACCATGTGTGACACACGACCATGTGATAGCCTGTGTCCCAGGTCGCGTGCTTCTCAAAATGACCTTAAAACAAGCCAAAGCATTGATCTTTTCTTACATAACAAACCATACCATTCCAATCATTTTCACATGACCAAAATACTTTAAAACATACCAAAATCAACCAACATAGGTGTCCAGCCAATATGTCATCAATTGACACCACAATTCAACACAATAACTTGACTCAATTCAACATTTCGAGTCCATTCACACTTCAATGGACCAAAAGCCATCTAAATCTCAAGGCATTCATAAGGGACCAAAACATATACTTACATATTTACATTTATAAGCCAACATCAAGGTATATAGGCAAATAAACTTAAACCACATCACATTGATAAATAACATAAAAACTCCTAGTACATGCCATTTATAACCGATATCCAAAACAATCAAAACTACTAATATGACAAATGGATAGTGTGATTGTGCTCCTACATGATTCCAATTGATCGAGCTTCTGATGATTTGCAAAACAGAGAAAAATGACTATATAAGCAAATAATGCTTAGTAAGCTCATATAAATGAAACTTAACTTACCAAACATTTTAAGTTAAACAACCAAGCATAAATTCATTATGTCATAAGCCAACTTTCCATTCCTGTACACACCACCTCACAAGGTTAATTGTTATAACATTGTATGTATAATTCCAATATAGACATGGTATAAAACATATCTAACATTTCACTTTCAAAATTCACCACTTATACATTGTAACACCCTTAACCCGTATCCATCGCCAAAATAGGGTTATAGAGCGTTATCGTAAAAACATATCGTAAAAACATACATTTCCAATATGAATATAATCATAGCATACTCAATCACATACATGCATATCATCCCTTATTCGAGCCTTCGAGGCTCTAGAAACACTTTAGAAACAATTCGAGACTAAATTAGAAACATTTAAAACATTGAGAAAAAAGTTAGAAAAATTAAAACTGTAGGGTCACCCGGCCGTGTGGGTAGGTCGTGTGACTCACACAGCTGAGACACACGCCCGTGTCTTAGGCCGTGTAACAATCGAAATAAGGACACACAACCGTGTTCCAACCCGTGTTCGTGCCTGTGCTAGTGTAACTCTATGACTTGGGTCACACGGCTAAGCCATACGCCCGTGTGCCAGGCCGTGTAACACTTGAAATGGCTTCACATGCCCGTGTGCTAGGCCGTGTAACCGCTTGACTTGCAACCTTTAAAAACTACAAGGGACACATGGTTGAGACACATGCCCATGTCTTAGGCAGTGTGGACAAAAAATTGGCAAAAATCAAGCCATTTCCTTCACCTATTTCAAACATGTACCTACAAGCCATTTGCACCCTTAACCAAAGCATCTAAACATACCAATTCAAGCATAAAACAACCTGTTCAATGAACCATAAATCCATCCAAACAATATGCCAACAAGGCACTTCAAATGCATTTAACCATATCTTACCTAAACATGGAAACATTACCACATTTCATATATACCTATCAAGATCAATACCATGTCAAAACTTACCTTATTTTGACTGCAACAAAACTATTCCAACACATACCATATCGTGACCATATTGAAACCAATTCATCACATATCATTTTAGTCATTCAGACATGCATCAAAACTAAATCACATTAACACATACTAATAAGGCATCAAAAGTACCAAACCAAGTAACTTATACAAACTAAAATATCAAACAAACATTCAACTAAACATCATTATAAGTCCACCTATACATGCCATTATAACTATAACCATAATAAAAACTACCAAATTGGCTTTTGGATAGTGTGATAGATTTCTGACAAGCTTCCAACCCAATCGAGCTTTTCGATGACCTACAGGAAAAGAAAACAACTAACGTAAGCAATAATGGTTAATAAGTTCGTATAAAGGTAACCTAACTAGATTTTCGATGACCTACAGGAAAAGAAAACAACTAACGTAAGCAATAATGCTTAGTAAGTTCGTATAAAGGTAACCTAACTACTGAACATATTAGAATAATCAACTAGGCATAAATTTTCATTATATCAAAAGTTAACTTTCACTTTTCTATTCAATACACCTTGCATGAACACTTAGTGTAGCTTTGCATATACATAAATATATATTTTTAAGCATTTCATAGAACCATTTCACTTAAACGTTTCTCCTTACCATAATACTTACATATTTAACATATAATCATATTGTAATTCATCTTCGTTTCAAAGTTTCATATAAACATATTAACCATAATCACTTACTTTCACTAAACAATGTGAAAACTAAATAAACAGATTAATCATACCTTTTATTCATTCACAAAGCACTTATAAAATTAGTACTGAAAATGATTCATCATATGCTTCCTTTACTATAATAATTCAATCCAAACTCATTCATATATGTAGATAATTATCTAACTTTAACCGTATAATCATCAATAAAATTATACTCACGTATGATCAAATAGATCATTGAACATTTAATATTTACTACTATCTTGTCTATACATTAGCCTATAAGCACATAAATAAATTTGTAAATGCCATTAAACTTTAGCCTAATGAACTAATAACTTGAATCGGATACTCGGGTAACTGTACCACACCAGGGGCATCATAGATGCATAATAGGGGCACCAAAGTGCAATCAGGAGCACGAATGTGTGATTAGGGGCACCGAAGTGCAATCAGGGGCACAGATGTGCATTCAGGGGTACCGAAATACAAATAGGGGCACTTCTTCATTTCTGTATACATACTTAAATTCATGTCATGCACATATAACTTTAATACAATTCCAAGAAAAACACTATTAATAATCTCTTCTCAATATCATATATACATAAGTATTTGCAACACTCATTGTTATATAAATAACCGAAGTAATTTCACACATATATAAATCAATTAACTAGAGAACAACAACAATAATCACAAGTGATTTACATTAAATAATAAATCACTATGGACTTACATAGCTAAATTACAATAATGACTAATTACAGGGTCTATTTGGTAATTTTCTCTTTTCCTAGATTTTCATCTCGTTTTCGATCTAAAATAATAATTCCCTTCAATTAATTAATTCAAACAGAAAAATTAATTAATTTTATGCAATTTAGTCCTTTTTGATATTTTTACAAAATTACCCTCAACTTTTCATTTTTATTCAATCTAGTCCCTATGTCCTAATCATGCAAATAAACAAATTTTATTAAAAATACATACCTACCAAATATTAATAGCATTCATTATAGCACACATTTGTAAAATTTTCACACTAAGTCCTTGTATTTTACTATTTCAACAATTTAATCCCTAATCATTAAATTCATCAAAATCATTTAACAATATACTTATAAATAACAACTAATACCTCAAATTCATCATTTAACATCTAAAATCACAAAGATTTATCAATGGAAACATTCAAAATCTTTAACAGTTTCAAAAACGAAGTTACGTGCTAGCTGGACCAAATTGCAACAATCTCAAAAATATAAAAATTACAAGAAATGGAATAACAAATCCTACCATGCAAGGATAAAAAGGGACGGCCGAAGCTCCCAACTTGTTTATCCATGGTTTTCGGTGAAGAACATAATAGGTGAAGAAGATGACATTGAATTATGTTTCTTTTATTAGTATTAACTTTATTAAATTAACATATTTTAACAAATAAATATAATTTAATACATATTTACTTAGAAAATCACCCATGTGCTGTCCACCATAATTTAATTAAGGTTTATTTACAACATAAATCCCTCAATCTTAACTAATTAGACCATTGAACTAAGAAAAATAATAGCAAGTAACTTTTATAACTTTTACAGTTTAATCCTTTTTCTTTAATTAACCATTTAAATGTCAAAATTTCTTAATGAAACATTAATATGACCTAAATAACACTCCATAAATATTTAATAAAATATTTATAAGCTCAGTTTATAGAAACGAGGTCTTGATACCTTATTTTCTAAAACCACTTAACCTTAAGGTCTTACCACTTGAACTTAATTTTTCATTCAACTAACATAATTTGCCTATTCAAAATTTATTTTAATACAATAATTGAATCGTAAATATTAAATAATAATATTTATGGGCTGACTTGTCGGATTTGTGACCACGAAACCACTATTTCTGACACCACTAAAAATTGGCTGTTACATACATTATACTGAACCATTTTTTCCTTTCAATTACACATTTTATCATAATCCATATCATTACTAAAAAATCATAGTTCATTTCATGTAATTGCATACCCTTTAAAGCTTTATTTACTCGCTGAACCAAATGAAACAACCTCGAATACTCGAAAAATACTTATATAAACATTTAATTCTCTAATCACACCACAAACATAACTAGATAACATCCTTATAGACATATGAAACATATAATTACACCAAGGCATTAATATTCATTAACAAACTATACTAATCAAAACATTCATCTCATATAATTCAATATACACAACAGCTCAAATAAAAGCAATCCATGCTTCCATTTATAAACATATATACACAAACATATCATTGTACATAAATCCAACTCCAGAGTAATTTATCATTTAAACGTAAAATTTCATGGCCCGTTGAACTGTAGCAAATTGATTTGGATACTCGGGTTTCCCCCAAAACACACCAGAGAGCATCGAAATGCTAACAGAGGCACCGTAGTGCAAATATAGAGGCACCGTGTGCAAATAAAGGAATCGAAGTGCAAATAGAGGCACTTCTTATTTTCATACAAATACCATAAGTCTTTTATATTCATTTCAAATTTGTGCAACCACAGAATTCATCACTTTCGAATATTCTTTTACCATTTGTACTCAATTGCAACATTTAATGATTTATAGGTAAATAATGGAATTTCACATTATATACAATTATCCAACAAACAGTAATACACATATAAAGAAATATTCATATACATATACTTAGACTGTGTACTTACATAGACAAATACAATTGTAAAAACAAAGCCGACGACAACTCGACACATTAGCTTTTCCTTGATTTAGATCCGTTTGATTCGTTTCTTGATCTAAATAATAATTTTCATTCAATGAAACCATTCAAATAACTTAAAATAATTAATTTAACTTATAACCCTTATTAATGAAAAATTTATAAAATTACCCCAATGTTTTACCTTTTATGCAATTTAGTCCCTAAAACCAGAACTTGCAAATTTAACAAAATTTCACAAATACCCATGCTAGCTGAATTTATTCCTATTTTAGTACAATCTAGAATTACTAAAAATTCACAAGAATTCCATGTAAATTTTAATAATTATAACAAATTAACCATTTAATTAAAAACTAACTAAAATCACTTTTCAAAATAGCTCTAAACATCAACCAAGACTACGATTTCATCACTTAACTTCAAAAATACCTAGAATTCATCAATGGTACATTTCAAAATCTTAAACAGTTTCAAAATAGAGATACGGGTTAGTTGGACCTAGTTGCAACGATATCAAAAATATAAATATTACAAAAAACGGGTATACTGAACTTTAAACACCAAAAATGGTGTTCTTCGTTTACAATTTCGGTAACAAAGCTTTTGGAAGATGACGATGCCATTATTTTTATTTTTGTTTAAGTTTTAATTACTAAATTACCAATTTACCCTTTAATAATATATTATAATAAACCAAAACATAAACCTATTACTGTCCATTAGTTTATAACATGGAATAGTTACCATATAAGTCCATTAATTCAAGATTCCATAACCGTTTGACCCCTTTAACTATTAAAAATCAACATCTGCACCTTATTCACTTTAGTCCATTTTACCTAATTAACCTTTTAAACATTAAAATTTCTGAACCAAATATGACCCTAATAACACTTCATAAATATTGAATAAAATATTTATGGGCTTGGTTTATAGAAATGAGGTCACAATACCTCTTTTTCTGAAACTATTCGACTTTAAGGATATACCACTTGAACCTAATTATTCTTTTAATTAAAAAAATCATTAAATCAAATTTCAACGAAACTCTATATTTGTCTCGTAAATATTAATTAATAATATTTACAGATTCACTCGTCGGATTTGTGGCTCCAAAACCACCGTTTCTGACACCACTAAAAAATGAGTTGTTACAGAGACGCTATTCTCCAGTATGGTTTTCTCAACTATCTGTTTTTTCTTTATCTTTTTCACTAGTATGGATTGAAAGAGAGGAAGATTAAAGAGCGGTTTGCATAGAGGAAGGTAGTTAAAGATTGTGCATAAGTAACTGAGGATTTCTCAAGCTGTTAAGTTTCCTAACCTTTCTATACTCCCGGATTTAAGAAAAGGGATGGCAGTTAAGGATTTCAGTTATCCATTAAAATTTTTCTGTTTTGGATTAAGTTGTGGATAATCATTGTAATGGCCTCTGCATGCAAACAAATTCTAGTTTTTATAATGATGATATATCTTCGTTGAATATTCTGAAATGGTTGTTATATTTTGTAAGCTGGAGGCTCGAGTAGCAAAGGAAAAAATTGTAACACCCCAAACTCGACCGGGTTGGTTTGGCCTAAATTTGGCAAGCTACATTAGCCACTAGAGTGACTCTCCATTAACTCCCAACCTATCCTTCAACACACCATGGATTTACAACCCATATAATGTGCTAAGTTATCACACAACAATAGAGCATGCATGGAATGCAAAACATGCGAACTTACCAAAATGAGCAGAGGAAAGATTCGCATGTCACCTAAATAGTAAAACTTAAAGGTTCTCATCAAAGAAATAAACAGGGTATTTAGGGTATGCATACTCAAACATAAATATAAGTACATATAAGTTATTATTATGGTTTGCACAACAACACATGTTCGCATAAATCTTACAACATAGGTTCGTATAATAAGGTATCATATGAGTTCTTATAACTACATAAAGCATGAGTTCACACAAAAAATACGGGTTCGCAAAATATCAGAGGTTCGCATACTTCCTAAGTTTGCACATAAACATACATATTTGGGTTTGCATACAAAACAAGCTTCGCAACAAAAGGAGTCATTCATATAAGGGTTCTCACACTTTTATAAGGTTTGCTAAATAGTAAGTTTATCAGTACTAAGGCTTTGCATGCATATTGGGTGTCACCAACATACAGGGGTCGAAACGATATTAAGCAATATAAATGACTCGCATGTGGAATTAAGACATGCTCTGGAAAAATTATAGGAATACGACATGGCACTCATATAAAGAGGAATAATGAGCATTAAACTTTATTCATACCAAAAAGAAGAATTTAGCAACAAAGGTTTAATTCAAGGTTTCTCAAAATAAAATAAAATCAAACTTCAAGAAATTGTTTCAATAACAGCAAGAACTAAGCCCACACAGTTAACCTCATCACCTTTTTCCCCAGGATTGTTGGTATCTATTTAGGGTTTAGCCTCACCTAAATTATCCGCCTCATCACTGCCATCTGCAACCTACTTAACTACGAAGTAAGAGAGGAGTGGGTGAGTTCATTGAGAACTCAATGAATATATAGGAACATTGGCTGCCTCTGGACATACCAATGTTTAGATTGTGAATATTGTAACTAAAAGATATGAAATTAAGGCAGTGTCCACAAGTATATGGGTCAGGTTGTAATATAGTTACAACAAAGCAAGTAAGTACTCTAAGGATCGTACCCAAGGGAGACAAGTGCTAAATTAATATCAACCTAAATGAAAATAGAAGTAATTAGTAGTTTAAATGAAATATATTATGATAAAACATGAAAAGAAATATTTTGGGTTTTTTATAACTAATGAAATAAAAATAACAAAAATAAAAGGAACTTTGGAAACTGAATTCCAACTTAATCAAATCTAAGTATTGGTGATTAACTTGCTTTGGTGATCATAACTAATTCCTATATTGGGTTTCTATTCAATCAATTAGTTGCTACTCTAGTAAGGTCTCTCGATCTTCCACTAAATTAATGAGTCGGCAAGAACTACTTATCTCTTGACCTCATAGTCCAAACTGGTTCGGGGCTAAGGTGTTCATGGATAAGCCATACCAATTTTCGGTTAATTCCCACCTAAATGATTTCCTAGGGTCGTCAAGCCTAGGGTTTAAGTTCTTTCTCTCCTAAACAGTTGTTCCGCTAAGAAAACCCTACATAGCAATTAATTAATCACACCTCCACTCACTAATCCCCCATAAAAGGATTAGTTCCTTGTGGATCTCATGAACGCAATAATCTTGATAATAATGATAATTATAAATAATAAATCAAGAGAAAGGTTTAATAGAATCCTTAATTGTATTGATTGAAGCACAAAATCCGCAATAGTTTGATCACAGTTACAACTCACATTCTCCGATGAACACGAAACAGAAAAGAACTAAAATAAACCTAAATCTTAAAAGAAAGGAAAAACTAAAGACTAAATTTACAAATAAAAACTTAAAATATAAAAGCTATCCTTTAAACAAGTTTTTTAAGAGCCTATTTATAAAGTTAGGGTTGCTATTGTCCTTAATCCTAGGTCAGTTGATGTTCTCGTGTTTAATATTCATTGTGGGGACCAAAACGCTCTTGGCTCATAAGTGCTTCTTGTACAGGACTGATGTCACGACAACCTAGTTCCTGTGTCACAACATTGAAGGCAGTATGCATGGTTTAGTGCTAGATTTAGGGGTCTGTCGCGACATTCCTTGGCTATATCATGAAACCCAAGGTAGTACATTATCGCGACATTCCTTGGCTATGTCACGACACCTAAGGTAGTACATTAATCATAGCATTTTTCTCCCTGTGTTGCGGCATCGAACTCCCCGTGTTGCAACATAGCGATCAGCTTTGAGTTCCTATGCCTTTGAATGGTTTCCTACACACTTACTAAGTACGTTAACTCGCCTCTAGGCCTCAGTTGACCCCTAAGGTTAATAAATGACTTAAAATGCACTTTTTATTGAATTGAACTAAACTAAGAAAACAAAAGTAAAACATACTAAAATTGCTCGTATTTAAGCTCCTCAAGTACGAAAACTAGTTTAATATGCTACATTGAATTACAAAAGATCAAATATCAAAACATGCCATAAGAAATATGGTGTTGAAAACAAAAGCTTAGTTCAAAGACCATTTTGTGAGCTAGGCTTGCCGTAAGGGTGCAAGACCCAGTTCGCAATTACTTGTTTGTTAGAGAAACACATAAGTTTGAAAATATAATCAAATGTACTTTTCCAAAAATCATACTTAAAACCTTGGCTTGTTCCTAAAAGGAAAACTTAAAACATAAACATGTACTTGTGCTTGTTCTATTCTTATACTTGTACTGTTAATAATAGTTTCATAAAAATTTGTTCATAGTCAATTGCACTTGTCTTTTATTGGATAAGTGGATCTCCTTATAGCGCCTCACTTGTGACTCAGAGAGCTCTTAACATGTCCCATAAGTGTAGCGATAAGCTAGACACTCTCCTGTACGCCAACATGTCCTTGTGAATAGAGCATAGCTCATCATTGCCTTATCCCTCCACATGTTCCAGGCCTCAACACCCAAATCACAAAACTTATAGAAGACTACTCACAACCCTATGGCATGCCATTATATCCAACATATAAGGTCACATAAGGAGCTCGCATATAAGCACTTTGTTCACATAGATCTCACACAAAAAGCTCGTAAAACTACAGTTTATAAAACTGTACTTTAAAAACATATCTTAAAACTTTGGATCACATAGGAGCAAACATAAAACATAACTTAAAAAAATAACTTAAAAACAAAATTTTATAGAAAAGCTTACTCTTGGAATTTCGTTTAAAAACCCAAATTTATTGGAAAATATAACAGTTCGCACATAGTAACGAACCCTGAACACTCACAAAAAATTTGAGAATTTTAAATGAGTTTTGCTTTGCCTTTATCCTTGCTAGTAGATGGTCCGAATGGTTCGCAACATACATACATGAATATACACAAATTACTAAACAAACAGATTATACTCAAATATACGAGTGAACCTAGCTTTTTGGACAATCAACCCTAAGAGGACAGAGACTTATCTTGGTTGCTACGAACTTGATTCTGAATAGAGACTTGACAACACAATAATTGATGAGAGAATTTTCATGGAATAAGAGCACTAAGTGTCTTAGTATTCTTAGGATACCCTTCTTGACTTAGGAACCCTAGTCGGTTTAGAAGAAGGTTACGTGCACAAAAAGTATCCTAGATACACAATATCTTAATTTCTTTATTTAAGTCAGACTTGACTTTAACTGGCGAATTTGTAACCTCTCAAACCTGGCCTAGATGTTATAACTAGATTGAGAAGGCTGCATTAGCCACCGAAATGGCTAAGCTAACTTACATTACTTTTGAAGACCTTTAATAAACTCATTTTAGAGAAAAATGTAGTTGTACTTTTGTATTAGGTCAACTGTACTTAAGATTCATTTTATTATTGACAATATTGTTTTAGAAAAATCGTTTGTTCGTCACTTTACGTTGCAAAAACTTGATGTTAACTAATGTAGCAAAAAAAACCATTATTCATGCCATCTTTGAAATCTAGTTGCCTTATCGATTTATTTTTGTCAAAAACGGTTCCTTTGCAATGCAGCTAAATTTAGGGATCCATGTTAAATTTTACTTAAGCCAGATATCATGCGTTTTCTAGTTATTATGCTTGAGTAATCCATGCATGCAGAAAAATCCCCAAATGAAAAGTTACCAAGCCACGAACCAGAAATAATTAAAAATTACAAACCAAAACCAGTAGAGACGTCTTAATAATACTTATTAAAAATAGTCTAAGGTCCAAGGTGATTCTCCAAATACCGGCTCTGACCCTAGTTTCGAAGTTTACCTGAAAAGTTAAACACAATGGGGGGTGAGCTTATGAAAGCTCAGTCTGAGTCGAACAATTAATTAAACAGTCACAACTATCAAATACAGTGAAACATATTAGAATTAATAGAAGAACACAAAACCATCATTGAAATTTCATATCATTTCATAGCCACTATCAAAATCAATGTCAAACAGTGTTTGAGCATGTACCATCATTCATTCGAGTAATAATCATTAATTTTGATACCATTCAATACAACACAATACAATACATACCATAAGTCAATAACATTTGATTATGTCGTGAGCATGATGCAATGTAAAAAGGTTTTTATCGCAAACCATCCTTACACACCATGATTTTCCCAGAACCCGTCTGGCAAACTTTAATGTTTGCGAGCAAAGCTCGATGTGGTAAAAGCCACCGTATATCATAAATGCAAAAAATATTCCGAATAACATATAACGTGATAAAATCACCAATCCTCTCGCTATTCCAGGTGCAGTGCACTGACTACGATTAATGCAGACTTAATATACTGTCGGTACTCCACGGAACTTTTTCATCAAGCACAAATAATTACCCATCCAATGCACATGCAATATATCATACAGTCTCATACATAGCCATAATTCAATACTTTCACATTTAATTGGCATGTTCAACACGCCCTCAATTATAAAATACTTTTAGTGAATGGAATCAATATTCCAACTTTGAATTTTCCAATAAGATGTTATCATTCAACAAATCACAATTTCATGTACATTCAGAACTTTTCTGTTTGCATGTATAGTAGTCTTTCAAACGTATCTTAGCGAATCACTTGTATGAATATATCATGTATAAACCTTATTTTCAATCATAAACGTGCTATACATAGAATCAATCATACATCAAATTAACCAATCATTCATCACAATGCCAACCATTCAATCATTCAGTCAAACTAGCAATATTGCTACCATGCCAAATTGATAAGGCTCAAAACGTACTTGATTCGACCACTTACAAATTTAATTACTTAGATAGTTAGCTAAGCTCGATCAACAAGCTAAATAGTCATTATTAACCTTCAAGTTTTTGAGTTAGGACCCACACCTTATTTTACGCTATTTTGTAGCACACTAGCAAATCTTGTGGTTTCTCTAGTAAACTTTAAAATGGGCCTAAATTAAATTTAAAAAAAATCTCTATAGAACTCAATTAATAAACCCCTTAACTAATTAGATTTCTTACACTGTTTTGATGCGAATCGTACGAGCGAACGTCTTTCGGCTTTACTATTGATTTGAAGCACTCGGGTCAGCACCTAACACATTTAAATACTGGAAAATTAGTATCTAATCTTGATTAAAGTCCTTAATTTAATCAATCCATAACCTTTACCCAAAATCTATGTCGAAACAACAGACTAGTTTACAATTACCTACACTTACGCTTCCGAAATTGTTAGATCTAAATTACTGATTGATCAAGAACAATTTTACCTATTTAACATGTGATTAAAGGATGATTAAGAGGGTTTCAAGAACCCAAAATCATACTGGAAAAGGATGGGAAAGAATTAAATAAAAATAGCCCCATTTTCTTGTGCATAGGCACGTGCACCACCACTCGCAGTGGCCGAATTGGGATGATTTAAAACCACTTTCAAGATCAATTAAAAAGCTGGAAAAATACAAATTAAATATTTAAAAATCCCAAAAATTCTAGATCTAGAAATTTAGGCTTTTATTTAACAAGATTTAACAAGAAATCGAGAGAAAATAGATCTTAGACAAACTAGATGATAGGGGTGGCAATGGCACTTCTTGGAAATGTTAGGAATCAATTTTGGAAGTTCAAGATTTTAGATTTGGGGTTGAATATATTAGGGAAAAATGAAAAAAAATTTGGTGAAGGAGATGATGCAGAATCTTATGGCAAGAAGAAAAGAAAAGATGATAGATCTAGGTGCTTATGGGCGACGACAATAATAGAGGAAGAAAGAAAAATTGTAAAACAAGAAAGAGAGAAATTGTAAAACAAGAAAGAGAGGAGGAGAGGGGAAGGGAGGGACGGCTAGGGTGGAGGAAATATGATTAAAGGCTGATCAAACTTGTTAAAAGCAATATTTATACCTAGGTTTACAAGGGTATGAACGACACACAAAAAAAAGAAAGAATTTTGCAAAATTTATTTAATTTGCAAAGGAAAATATTCAAACTTGGGACCTTAATCTAATTTCCATGCTTTCTCATATTTCTTTTAACCACTAGGCTATTTCCTCATTGTTGAAATAATTTTGCAACATTTATTTTAAAAACAAGACATGTCACATACTAGGGTTTGATGCAAAATTAGAAAAATAATAAAAAAAGTGTGAGAGAAGGGATTTCAACTTGGGTTTCAAGGAGCGTTTCACTAAAACTTGTCCAAAAAACCAATGCATCATTTATTTCCTAAAAATGCATAGATAATCTTAAAAATTAGGGCATGACACCTCTATCTCTTGATTCACTAACCCGATTCTACTAACCCTCAATTTTTGGGATGTTACAGAACCCCAGTTAGATAAACCAACTAGCGAACCCCAGCTCGCCAAACCAACTAGCGAACCCAGCTTGCAATGAATCTGGTGAACCCCCTATTACCGCTTCTTTTTGGCGTACACTACTTCGCCTATGTCTAGCGAACTCCTTATTGATATTATTTTAGCGAACCCCTAATTTGACAAAACATTGGCAAACTTTCACTTGCGAGGCCAAAAATTCTAGACTTTATCTCAGGATGTTACAACGCTCCCATTCTTAGGGCATTTTGTCCTTGAAATGTTCACCAAATAGTTGAGGATATTGATGCTTCATTGCTTCTTCTGTTTCCCAAGTAGCTTTGCTGGTCTTATGGTTTTGCCACAACACTTTGACCAAAGGTATTTTCTTGTTTCGCAAGACTTTTACCTCGTGAGCCAAAATTTTTACTGGTTTTTCCTCGTATGACAAATCAGGTTACACTTCAATGTCATTAGTTGACACTACATGGGATGGGTCTGTACGATATTTCCTCAGCATAGACACATGGAAAACATCATGAATTTGATCAAGTTCGCAGGGTAACTTGAGTAGATATGCTACAGGACCAATTCTTTCTAACACTTCATAAAGACCAATGAATTTCAGACTTAACTTTCCTTTACTCCCAAATCTTAGGACTTTCTTCCATGACGATACCTTAAGAAACACATGCTCGCTCACTTGGTACTCAACATCTTGCTGTTTAAAGTTAGTAGAGGACTTTTGTCTGTTTGAAGCAATCTTTAGCCTCTTGCATATCATCTTTACCTTGTCTTTAGTCTTGCAAAACAACTCAGGTCCAACTATTCACTTATTATCTAATTCAACCCAACATAGAGGTTTTCAACACCTTCTTTCATACAATGCTTCAAAGGGTACCATCTGAATGCTTGCTTGGTAACTGTTGTTATATGTGAACTTTGTCAAGGCTAAATAATGTTTCTAGCTTCTTGCGAACTCCAATGCATAGCTTCGCAACATATCTTCCAAAACTTGTATCACCCTCTCAGACTGGCCCTCTGTTTGAGGATGATACGCTGTACTAATTTTAAGCTTCAAACCCAAAGCTTCTTGCAAAATCTTCCAAAATCTTGAAGTGAAGCGAGGATCTTTATCGGATATAATAGAAACCAGTACGCTGTGAAGTCTCACTATGTCAGTGATGTAAACTTTTGCAAGCCTTTGCATAGTGTAGCTTGTGCAAACAACTAAGAAATGCAAACTCTTCATAAGGCAATCTACAATCACCCAAATAGCATCCTTCTTGGTTTTAGCTAGTGACAAGCTTGACACAAAATCCATAGTGGTCCTTTCCCATTTCCACCTTGAAATCTTTAGTGGTTGAAACAGTCCTGAAGGATACTAATTTTTTGCTTTGACTTTCTGACAAGTTAGGCACTTCGCCACAAAGTTTATAATAACTTGCTTCAAACCAGACCACCAATAGAGTTCACGAAGGTCACAGTACATCTTGTTATTGTTGCGGTGCAGTGCATAAGGACTATTGTGTGCCACATTAAGAATAACGTATTGGAGCTCCTCATCATTGGGTACACAAAGTCTTCCATGAAAATAGAGTACCCTTTCTTCATTTAGTGTGAAGTCCCCTTGCACTCCTTACTCCACTTGAAAAACCCTCTTCACCAACTCTTCATGTGAAGCTTACTTCTCATTGATTTCCTGTGACAAAGTTGGTGTCACTTTTAGTTTCGTGAGCAATCCCCTATCACTTGTCACATTTAACTACGCGAACAAGGCTCGTAGCTCACTTACAGTCTTTTTGCTTAGTGCATCAGTTACTATATTAGCCTTGCCAGGGTGATGCTCTATCACACATTTGTAATCCTTCAGCAACTCTATCCTTATTCTCTATCGTAGATGCAACTTCTTCTATGTGAGCAAGTACTTAAGACTCTTACTGTCTGTATAGACAGTACACTTCTCATTATACAAGTAATGTCTCCAGATTTTAAGTATGAACACCACTGCTGCTAACTCTAAATTGTAGGTTGGGTAGTTACGCTCATGGACCTTGAATTTCCTAAAAGCATAAGCTGCTACGTTCTCTTCTTATATTAGCACACATCCCAACCTCGTGTATGAGGAATCGTTGTAAACCACAAATTCCTTCCCTAGTTCTGGTTGAATCAACACAGGTGTTTTGGTGAGGGTCGGCTTAAGTTTGTTGAAGCTTTGCTTTCTTTCTTCTATCCATAAGAACTCTTATTTCTTTTGGAGAAACTCTGTTAAGGGTGTTGCTATAGTGGTGAACCCCTTAACAAACCTGCGATAGTACCCCATGAGCCCTAAGAAGCTTCGCACTTTAGTAACACTTCTTGGCGATCTTCACTCCATAATGGCTTCGACTTTCTTTGGGTCTACGCGACCCCTTTTAATTGAAACTACATAACCCAAAAATATAACTTCCTTAAGCCAAAACTCACACTTGCTAAACTTCGTAAATAGTTACTTCTCTCACAAATTTGCAACACAGTTCATAAATGAGTATCGTGCTTTTCCTTAGTTATCGAATACACTGGAATGTCATATATGAACACCACTACATAATGATCCAAATATTCATGGAACACTCGAGTCATTAGGCCAATGAATACAACAAGTGCATTTGTCAACCAAAGGGCATCAGTAGAAACTCATAGTGTCCATACCTCATTCTGAATTCTATCTTCAACACATCAGATTCCTTTACCTTAAGTTGGTAGTCACCATATCTCACATCGATCTTCGAGAACATTGTGGCACCTCACAACTATTCAAACAGATCATCAATTCTTTGCAATGGGTACTTATTTTTGATAATCAGTTTATTCAACTGCTTGTAGTTGATACACATCCTTAAGCTACCATATTTTTTCTTCATAAACAGAACTGGTAAACCCCAATGCGATATACTTGTTCAAATAAAGCCTCTATCAAGTAACTCTTGAAGTTGTATCTTCAGTACCTTAAGCTCTTTTGGTGCCATGCAATACAATGTAATAGATACTGGTGAACTACAAAAGTACAGCTCAATGGCGAACTCCACTTCACGGTCTGGAGGTAACCCAGCCAACTCGTCAGGAAACACATTAGGAAAGCCTTTCATAGTTCATATCTCATGAACTCCTTTCGCCATATCTTGCGAACCCATCACAAAAGTGAGATAGGCTTCCGAGCCCTTTCCCAGCATCTTTTCTGCCTTCAACACCGAGACCATGTTAGACATAAATTAAGCTCGCTCACCAACCACCAGAATTTTCTTACCGTTACTTCTTCGCAAGGTGACTCTTTTCAGCTGGAAATCGATCTTAGCTTTATGCTCAGTCAGCCAATCCATCCCTAAGATTACGTCTAACACATAGAATGGCAATTCCATCAAGTTCAGATAGAAAACTTGGTCTTGAATAATTAGTGGACACTTACGGTACACTCTATTATCCAACTAATCTGCAAAAAATCAATATGGAAAATTAGGCTTTTTCGACGCATTTAAGGAGCTTTTTCTTGAGTAAAATAGAGTTTTTAGCATAGTTTTTCTTATTATTTTTGGGTAATAAGTGAAAATTTGTCGTTATTTTGTCTATTTTTCACCCAAATTAACTGCTAGTGCCATTTGGAGGCCTAATATGTGTGATGTGTCAGAGGTTGAAAATGAGTAAGAACGACACCTGGGGTAAGGGTATTGTGATATCCAACCCTTGGGATTGCGATACCTCCGATGGTATAGAAGATCAAGGATCCCCTTCAATGGTATCACGATATTCACCTGCCAAGGAAGACCCAAGTTTCAACTCTTCTTGAGATATCGCAATATCCTTTTCTCAGTATCACGATATCTGTAACCTCCCTAACCCGACCTAGATATTATGGCTAGATTAAAAATGCTACATTAGCCACTAAAATGGCTAAGCTAACTTATATTAGTTTTGATGACCTTAAATTAACTAATTTTAGAGAAAAACCATAGTTGTACTTTGATTTAGTTTAAAAACATTCATTTATTAGGTCATCTGCACTTAAGATTCATTTTATTATGATTAATGTTATTTTAGAAAAATCATTTGTTCGTCACTTTACATTGTAAAAACTTGATGTTAACTAATGCAACGGAAAAATCATTACTCATGTCATTTTGGAAATCTAGTTGCCTTATCGATTTGTTTTTCAAAAAATGGTTTCTTTGCAATGCAATGGAAATTAAGGAACAATGTCAAATTTTACTTAAGCCAGATATAATTTATTTTCCGGTTATTAAGCTTAAGTAATAAATTCATGAAAAAAAATCCCCAAATGAAAAGTTAGCAAGCCACAGACCAGAAATAATTAAAAATTACAAACCAAAACCAATAGAGACTTATTAATAATACTTATTAAAAATAGTTCGAGGCCCAATGTGATTCTTCGTATGCTGGTTTTGGTCCTAGTTTCGAGGTTTACCTGAAAAGTTTAACACTATGGGGGAGTACGCTTATGAAAGCTCAGTGTGAGTCGAACAATTAGTTAAACAAACATAAATATCAAATACGATGAAACATATTAGCATTAACAGAAGAACACAGAACCATCATTGGAATTTCATATCATTACATAGCCATTATCAAATCGATGTCAAACGGTGTTTAAGCATGGGGTGATGCAAATGATGCAATGCAAAAGTTCCTACCTAGACCATCCGCTACACACCACGAGTTCCCCAGAACCCGTCTACCAAATTCCAATGAATTCGAGCAAAACTTGATGTGGTAAAACCACTGAATAAATATAATTGCAGAAAATCTACCATTTAACGAATAAATGCGATAAAATCACAAAATCTCATCAAATCTCTGGTACAATGCACTAAATATGAATAAATGTAGACTTGATTTGCCTCCGAATCTCTACGGAAATCCTCTATCATCTGCAATAACAATCCCACCCCAATGTATATGCAAGATGTCATACAATCTCATACACAGTCACGAATTCATTACTTTCACATTTCTTTGGCATGACCAACACTGCCTCATATTATCAAATACTTTCAGCAAATAGGATCATTTATCCAACTTTCAATTCACCGTTAAGTGGGGTTGTGATCTGCCATGAATTACACTATTATTTATACCCTTTTTACAAATAACTTTAGCTTGGTTGATAGTAAAATCAAAGGATCTTAGTGTATATTTAGGTTTTCATACTTAAAGTAGTAATTTATGCTTTCTAGTAGTTTTTATTACATTTTATATATCTAAATAAGGTTACATGGACTTGTAGGTCAAGTCGAGAGCTAAAAAAGCTTATTTTGGCCAAAACTGATGCCTATGTCGCTACACCAAGATATTGATGTCTCTACATCAAAGATAGAAGCTAAAAACAAGTTTTGGAGTGAAACTGCCTCCGATGTCCTGGTATGGCCCTTCGATTTCATGACACCGGACTCTGATGTTGCAACATTGAAGGCCTATGTTGCAACCAAGCCCCTGTGCAACCCAAAAATTCTGGCACGTTTTAACTACGTTTTGAAGGGAAATTAGGTGTATTTATCCTAATCTAACTCTAAGGACTTCAAGGATAATTTAGGCACTTTAATATTCCAAGTTGAACCTATATAAATACCATTGTAATCATGTTAAGCATACAATTTTAGGGTTTTGATTCTTAGGTTTTTCTTTCATTCTTATTCTTTACTTAGGTCATTTTATATTTCTTTCTTTAACATTGTTAGATGAATGTTTGTGTAAATATTAGATTCAATTTGAGCTTTCTACATATTTTGCATGTTTTAGTTGCGTTAACTTAATTAATTGCTTGAGTGATAGAGTTTCTTAGAGGATCAGCTATTTGGGAAAGGAAGAGCGTGAAACAAACCCTAGGCCTGATAACCCTAGGAAGTCATTTAGGTGGGAATTAACCAAAAATTGGTATGGCTTATCCGTGAACACCTTAACCCCGAATCGGTCTAGACTGTGAGGTCATAAGATAAGTAGTTCTTACTAACTTGTTCTTCTAGTGGAAGATCGGAAGATCCTTTTAGGGTATTGACTAGTTGATTGATTAGAACTCTACTTCAAGAAGTAATTAGGTAAAACAATTGGATCTAGGCTAAAAGGAACTCATGTAGTCAAAAAAAGGAATAGGAAAAGCCAATATAGGAGCCTAAGAGTAGATTTAGGTTTAGTTAAATTTATTTAGTTTCTTCCTCTTATTATTATCATCTTGCTTCTTGTTTAACACTACTAATTTGTGACTCGAGTAGATTAGTAATTATTTCCCGTAATTGTCTTGAAGTAGTTTTCCCTAAACTTCAATCCTTTAGGTATGATCCTCAGAATACTTACCAAGTGTTCTGTTGTAAACAAACTATATTACAGCCTGATCCGTATACTTATGAACACTGCCTTGAATCTATATATTTAGTTGCAGTATTCGCACTCTGGACGTTGGTACGTCTGGAGGCGGTCAGTGTCGTTCAACACATCACAATATCATATAACTTACAATTCTTTTTTGAGAGCAGGTATAACATTCTTTTAAATATTTCATAGCAAATCATTCATACAAATATATCATGCGTAAGCCATAATCTCCTTCAGAATCATGCTATAAACACAACCAACATTCATCATATCAACTAATCATTAACAACAATTTCAATCATATAATCATTCAGTCATTATTACATATTTGCTAACTTGCCAAACAATTAGGGCTCGAAACGTACCTGGTTCGACCACTTACAATTTAATTGCTTAATCATTTAGCCAAGCCTGACCAACAAGCTTAGTCATCAATTATATCATTTAAAAAGAATATTAAAACAATAAAGTTAATGATTTAGGACCCATACCTTATTTTACGCTCCACTGCGACACACTTGTGAATCTCGCGATTTCTCAAATAAACTTTATAACGAACCTAAATTAAAAATAATTATTAAAATGAATTACTATAACTCTTAAAAAAATCCAAAACACCCACTTATGTGTTCAAACCAATCATCACAATTATAAGAAATTTTCAAATCCAAACTAGTTAGGTTTCTTACACTGGTTTGATATGAATCCTACGCGTGAACGTCTATTGACTTCACTGTTGATTTGGGTTATTTAAGTTGGAGCCTAACAAAAATAAATACTGAAAACCAGTAGAAAATCCAAGAATAAAATATTTAATTTGATCATTTAACAATTTCTCCAACAGTTTAACCGAAACTACACACTAGTCCATAATCAACCACACTTACGCTTCTCGAATTGTCAGATCTGAGTCACCGATTGATCAAGATTGATTTTTTTCCCTAATTAAACATGATTAAAGGCTGATTAAAAATGTTTCAAGAACCTAAGACGTTGACAGAAATAAATGGAAAAAAATATAGAAAGAACAACCCCTTTCTTGAGGCCTTGGGCGCGCGCACCACCACTAACGGTGGCCAATTTGGGGCTGATTTAAAACCACATTTAAAACCTATTTAAAGGATGGAAAAAGTACTAATTAATCCTTTAAAAATCACCCCAATTATAGATATGAAAAATTGGGTATTTTATTAAAAGAAGATAGGGGCAGCAATAGAACTCTTTTGAGGCATCAATGGAGGTCGATCCTCCGTGCTAAAACTTCGGATTTAGGGCTGGAAATTTATGATAAAATGGAAACAAGAATATGAAAAGAAAGGTATAAGAACCCATTGAAAAAATAAGAGAAATTGATGGTGAATCTTGGTGTATTGGGCGGCGACACACAAGGGGAAAAAAAAGAAAATTGAAGAGAAAAGAGGAGAGAAACAAGGGTGAACGGCTAGGGTAGGGAAAAATTGACTAAAAGGCTAAAAATTACAAGAAAAATTTTATTTATACCTAGGGTTTACGACTTCGGTGGCACAAAATAAGGAGAAAGAAATTTCCGCAAAAATTAAGCTATTTTGCAAGGGAAGGGAATCAAACTTGGGACCTTAATCTAATTTTCATGCTTCTTTAATTTTCCTTTAACCACTAGGTTATTTCCTAATTCTTGAAATAATTTTTCTATTTTTATTTTGAAAACAAGCCGCGTCACATACTAGGGTTTGATGCAAATTTGCAAAATAATAAAAATGGTGCGAGAGAAGGGATTTGAACTTAGGTTTCATGGAACATTTCACTAACACTTAACCAACAAACCAATACCTCATTTATTTCCTAAAAATGCACAAATAATCTAAAAATTTTTGGGCATGAGCACTCTCTCCCGGTTCACAAACTCGATTCTACTAACCCTTAATTTTTGGGATGTTAAAATATTACCTTTGTAAGGGGGACAAACTTGGACAAAAAGGGCAACATTTGTCTACCCGTCCCCCAAAACACACAAGGCCCATATGGGGGCATTTTTGGCATAAAAAATTCATCAGAATACACTTCAAAACAACCAAAAATTGTTAAGGAGGAGATAGTCAAAATTTTGCTTAGTTTTAGGTTTAGTTTTCTCTAAGTTTTCTTTAGTTTTTCTCTACACTTTCCTAGGTTTTATTTTTATTTTTCTCTTCTTCTACCTTAGATTAGAGTTTATTTTTCTACAATTACTTCTTATTCTTGATGTTTTTAGATTTAGTTAAGTTAGTTATCACTGTATCTAAGGTTTATTTACATTTCTAGTCCCTGTACCTTACTTTCAAGACTCTTTAAGCTATAGTTTAATTTATTTCAATTTATTTTACTTTTAATTTGTTAAATCTTGTTCCTTTATGTTTATTCCCTTAGATTTATCTATTAAATGATTTTGGTTTCATGCTATGTAAGTTTTCTTGCATGAACATCTCAACTTTTATATTAGCCTCAAGCTTTACTCTTGTTTGATGGCAATGGTAGGTGGCCCTAATGACAATTGATGCATGAGGTAAGCAAAAAGTTCATAGTTAGCTTGGATTTTTACAGCCCTTTTGCGGAACAGGGATACGACCCTTGCTATGACTGGTATACTTACTCGTATCTGGCTGGCTAGTGACAAACAAGATGGGGAGACATATTCAGAAGAACTCGAAGAAGATTGCAAAAAACCCGATTTGGACGAAGCCTTTGAGGATGGAATGTCGAGTGCTAGGAAAATACGAAAGTTATCAAGAGCCAGTTGGATAAGATATTTTAACTCTTACAACACCGAACTAGGAGGAAAAACCCAGTAGATGAGTGTGTTGAACCAGATACCGTTGAAGTGGAAAGGACAACCCTCAACACCATCGTGGAACATGAAAGCTTGAGGATTAATTTCCATCATCAAATGGAAGTTGGAAAATCTAGTGAAGACGTGCACATCATTGAGGAAATTTTTGACTACATTAAGGTAATTGTAGAGGAGCCATCATAGTTCTTGAGAATCGTAGAAGAGATTCCTTATCACGAACCAATCAAATACAAGTCTTCACATGGACACATTCAATGGAAGGAAGAGAACTCAACAAAATTTGAGTTTGTGATTCCATCTTGGCGTATCCTTCAAGAAATGCTAAGGGGTGAAATAGAGTTAGATGAAAAAGGGTTCAAAAGGAATATAGGGAAACAACCCCAGGCGAGGTGGGATCAACTTCCGAAGTTGCTGAAAAATAGTCTGATTAACCACCTGATGAAAAAACAATAGGTTAAGGTTTCCTAAACTTCGTGGAAACTTCATTTCGGTGGAATGAAGGAGAGTATAAAAACTAGTGTTTTAGACATATCCTTATAAATTTAATTCTCGTCTTGTGAATCATCAGTGTTTGGACTCAGAACTCACCTTAGTGCTCCTAAACTTTGAAAAGAGTAAATACATAAGTGGGAAGATAGTGGAATCGCGATATCCAACACATGATATCGTGATACCTCTAATAGTTTAGAAAAAAGGGATTTGAAACTCTTCTACGTATCGCGATACCCAATCTTGAATGTCATGATACCCAAGTTGGGTTGTGCCAAAAATGGGTTAGGTTTTGGTGACCCGTGTTTTAAATATTTTTAAAAACTCCATACCCTCTAATAACCATAAATCGTCCTCTATTCTCCTATTAGAGTACCCTTTCAACTCTTTTCTCCTAATAGGGGTATCAAAGGCTTCTTTCAAACTTAACCTAGGGTTTGAACCATCTTTTATGATTTCCCTCCTCAATTTAACTCTTTGCTACAGATTTATACTCTAGAATAGTTGAGACAAGAGGTGACGTTTCCCTTCAAGAGTTAACAACGTTGCATCTCACTATTCGAAGTGTCTCGTACTTGCCCTTTGCATTGTAAAAGTTCCTATCACACCCTCTTTCTTCTACTTTCATTGCATAAATTATTTTTTCTTTATATTGAAGAACGCTAAACACAATGGAATCTTTTGATACTTCAAATAAGATCACATACAATACTAAAAAATTTGTGTCCTTGGATGCTGAAGGATTCTTTCATAAACTTCATGGACGATCAATTGTTTATGAATGTGGGTTTGATCCAGATGCTATTCTCAAAAATGAGTTTTGGGATATTGTAGATCTCTATGGATAGATGGAATTTAGTGTTCAATCGCAGAAGCCTGCAGTTCCTTCTGTGGTTCATGAATTTTTTGCCAGTTTAAAATTTTCTGAAGAGGATAAAGTGTATGTTATAAGAAGAGAGGTTGAAATCTCCTCGTCTGTAATCTCTAAGTATTATAAAGTTGCTTTTGTTGCAAATGATGAGATTGAATTACTTGATAATAGAAATTTTAAGGGTGTGAATATAGACTCTATAATGCTTTATCTTATAGAAGGTAGAGGAGAATGGGAGAGGGATGTCTATACAAATCTTCCCCTTTCTATTAGCCTGATTTTGCTTACCCCATTAGTTAAAATATGGTTACATTTTCTTTGTACAAGAGTTTACCTCGCTTCTAGATCCATGATTTTTAACCCCTTTCAGGTCATCATGCTAGATACTATTTGTAGAGGAAACAAGTTTCGTTATTTTCATATTTTTGGATAATAAGTGAAAATGTCTTGTTTTTTTGTCTATTTTTTTACCCAAAATGGCCGCTAGTTCCATTTGAAGGCCTAATGTGTGTTTGAGTGCTATAGAAATGTGTCGGAGGTCGAAAACGAGCAAGAACAACATCAAGGGCAAGGGTATTGCGATATCTAACTAATCCTCATAATTTGGTGTAATAGATTAAACTAGTTTTCACACTTAAGGAGCCTGAATACAAGAATTTCTGTTATATTTTAATTAAGTTTCTTCAATTTTACCTATATCTAATTAAACGTGCAAATTGAGTCTTTTATTGACCTTAAGGGCTGAATGAGGCCTAAGGGAGAGCTAACGTACTTCATGAGTTTGAAGAAGACCACTAAAAGGCGTTTAGGCCAATACTGGACACTATGTCATAAGATGGAGAGCAAAATGGAGAAAGTACAAAATTGCCTTTGATGTCGCGACACTGAGTAAGGGTTTCACGACATACCCATGAAGACGTCCAAAGAAGGAGCATATTGACTTCTATGTCGCGTCACAGATCTTGGTATGTCACGACATCGACTATGGGATGGAAATTAAAAATGAAGCAAGGGCGTTTTGGTCTACACAATTGAACTTAAAGCTCAAAAATGTCATTTGACCTTGGGTTAAGGAGGACGACCACCTGAAGGCTATAAATTGGCTCATTTGGCACATATTATAGACATATTTCATTAACCTATTTTCTTTATTTAGATTTAGTTTCGTTTTATTTATTTATTAGGTTTTTTAGAGTTTAGTTTATTTGTTCATTGTTTTCTTGTAATATATCTGAAGACGATCAAGTTCTGTGGATTCGTGTTATTATTTATATAAATCAGGCTTTTCTTAAACTCTTCACGTCGATTCATTCACCATGTTTTATTCTTTTATCTATTTCATATTGTTTATAAAAGCCATGAGGAACTAATCCTTCTATGGGGGATTAGTGAGTGGAGGCATGATCTATTAACTATGTTCTAGGGTTACTCAACGTATCAGTTGTTTGAGAAAGGAAGAGCGTGAAACAAACCCTAGGCTTGACAACCCCAGGAAGTCATCAAGGTGGGAATTAACCAAAAATTGATATTACCCATCTGTGAACACCTTCACCCCAAGCCAATTTTGACTGTGTGGTTGGAAGATAAGTAGTCTTTACTGATTCGTTATGTTAGTGGAAGATTGAAAGATCAGAAGATCTTGCTAGGGTAGTGACTAGTTGGTTGACAAGGAACCTGAAACGACAGATGATTGGGATTGCCGAATCAAGCTAATCATCCATCATTTGTTATTTTGTTTTATTATCAATACTATAACAATTCCCACAAATCTCTTATTTACATTCACGTACTATAATTTAATTAAAGTATTAGTTAGATCCTTTAGTGTGTAGGTTAAAATTGATCCAGTCTTTGTCTCTCTTGGTACGATTCTCGAAGTACTCACCCACTCGTTGTATAATTATATTAGAACTAGACCCGTATACTTGCGGATACCACCACGTAATTTTATATTTTATTGTAGTATTCACACTCTGGACGTTAGTACGTCTGGAGGCTATCACCAACCCTTGGGACTATGATACCTCTGACAGTATAGAAGATCAAGGGTCCCCTTTATTGGTATCGCGATATCTCCTTAGGTATCGCGATATCCACCTCCCAAGGAAGACACCAAGTTTCAACACTGCTCGAGATATCGCGATATCCTCTTTTGGGTATCGAGGTATCACCTTCGTCAAGGGATAAACTTGGACAAAAAAGGAAACCTTTGTCCACCCGACCCACGAATCACACAAAGCCCATGTGGGGGCATTTTTGGCATTGAAAAGTCATCAAAATACACTTCAAAACAACCAAAAATTGCTGAGGAGGAGACACACACACTTTAGCTTAGTTTTAGGTTTAGTTTTCTCTAGGTTTTATTTTATTTTTCTCTACACTTTTCTAGGGTTTTTATTTTTTTATTTTTCTCTTCTTCTACCTTAGATTAGAGTTTATTTTTCTACATTTACTTCTTGTTCTTATTTTTCTTAGTGTTAGTTAAGTTAATTATCACTGTAGCTAACGTTTATCTACATTTCCAGTTCTTGTACCTTTCTTTCAAGACTATTTAAGCTTTAGTTTAATGTATTTCAATTTATTTTACTTTTAATCTATTAAAGTCTTTTCCTTTTATATTTATTGCCTTAGATTTCTTCGTTAAATTGTTTTGGTTTCATGCTATTTAAGTTTTCTTTCATTAAAATTCACAACTTTTATTTTTTTCTCAAGCTTTAGTTTCATGGTTGCCTTGTTTTCCATGTTTATGTTTATTTTCTTTGCTTTGAGCATGAGTAGCTAAACCTCAAAGGAGGTTGGTTGATGGAGATGTGGGTAAACTGACATCCCTTAGACAAAGGACTAAATCGTAACAAACTGGACTAAGTTGAATAGAACTAATAACTTAGGTAGGGGTGCCCCTAAGGGAATATTAAGATAAAGTGAGACCAGAAGGTAATCTTGTTGCGCACCCATTTGTTAGTCTGAATTAACCGGCAAGATTGAAAGATAAATCAAACCTAATTCTTCTAAGTCGGTATATTGATATCGAATGATAAACTGGAGCCACTTGGTACTTTACGCGATTTATGTCCCTATTTCAAGATTTGGTGAACCAGATCGAAGTCAACCAACCTCCATTAGTTATTCCCTAGATAGTCCCTCTAGTTTTACATTCCTTACAATTTAATCCTTAAAGTAGAATATTTAATTTTCTTACAAACTCATATTTTTATGAATTATCATACTATAAAATCGTATTAGTAGCCGCTTAGACTCTATTGTGTATGATAGTTATTGCTTAATTGCCTCTTCCTTTGGGTTCGACCCTTTGGAATACTTTGTATTCCATCAGAACTACAAATATTACAACTGACATTGTACGCTTGCAGTAAAATCGAGATTTAAAAATAGTTTTATAAATTCAGTGTTTTAATGTGCATGCATGCAACTAGTCACCAACACACTGTCCCCAAACGAACTTGTGACCGTCACACCCTTATTTATGGTTTCAACTAAAATTACCAACTCACAAGCTAGTTCGCTCAAAGCATACGAGTGTGTGAAACCATAGTCAATCTGGGAAAACAATAGAAAAGTTCGTTGAGTGAAGGTGCCTTTGATGACATCAGTTGGTCCCTGGTCACATGGTTCCCTCAATGCATAGACTCATGCGATGTCTCCTGTCTTATCTTGGGTAGCAATAGTGTGAGCCAAAGTTTGCTGTTCAACTTGTCTTGTTTCATTTCCTTTGCCTCTTCCTCGTGTATGAGCACCGGCTCACACTTGAGAAGGGGTCGCATTCTGCACTTGTGATCTCTCTTATCTATCTAGGATATCCTTTATCAAGTTTTCCTTGGATCCATACTTGAAACATCTTCGAACTTTCTTACAATACTCACAGGGGTGAGTTAACTTACAGTGCTCACAAAATGACTAGTTTGTACACTTGTGGAAACTCTTCCTTCCATCTTGGGTGTTTTCCCATTGTCGTGAATAGTCCGATTTGAAACTTCGCTTGATATTCCTACTAGAATTTCATGAGTCATGATCCCTTTTGGATGCTCCCTCAAACACTTGCTTTCCTGCTCCAACTTCAGTTTGTGAAGCCTTTATCTCCTCGATGGCTTTAGCTTTGCCAACCAATTCGTCGAAGTTTGTGGTATTATGAGTCACTAGGTAAAGTTGGATATCACGATGCAGGTCGAAGTAAAACCTTTGGCAGTGATCTTTCTCTAGTGAGACCATCTTGATTGCATACTGGCTTAGTCATACAAATTTTGCCTCGTACTCAGCCACAGACAGCTCTCCCTACACCAGATTGATAAAATCATGCTTGCGAGCTTCTATATATTACTCACCTATGAACTTATTGTTAAAAGTTCCCGAAAAGAAATCCCATGTTAACTAGTTTGCAAATGTTCCTTGTATCATAGTATTCCACCAACGATGGGCTTCACCAGAAAGTAAGGACACAATGCATCCCAACTTCTCTTTGTCAGAACATGCCATCTATTGAAGGATTTTCTCAACACCTTCAAGCTAATACTCGACCTTGGTAGGATCAAATCCTCTAACACCACTGAATTCTTTACCACCTAGAGCTCATAGACACTTGCAATCTACGATTCGCATGAGCAGTGTTGGCACCAGAAGCTCGCTAAAAAGCCCCAATCATGGCTTACACTAATGACTCGATATCATCTTCCAACATGATGTGAGCATGGCCACATCATGTGATTATGTAACCATGTGGTTTTTGGATTGGGCCAAGATCCAATTCTACATCTGAATTGTACCAAGTTTTAGTAGGCTAGATGAGGCTTTTGTTAAATTCAAGGAGCTTAATGGACCTTACTTTAGAGGCATTGGGCCCAAGGGAGTCAATCATGGACTCAACCCAGTTATTAAGACTCAACATGGGAAACCTAAGTTCAAGATGAAATATTCAAATTTTAGATCTTATGCTCTATTTCATATTTGTTACATTTCCTACGTTGAGTCATGCTTGTCGTATATTTATTTTTCTTCCAAAATTTTTATGTTTTCATAATTGATTATGATTAGTTCATTATTTCCATGAGTCACAATTTAGTTATTTTCTATGTGTCAAATATTTTCATATGTTCATAGAGTCCTTTCTTCAAAATTCATTTGTTTTTATTTATGTTTAAGTGTCTTGATTTTGAGAAAAATGAGTTCTATTTATAGTGTTTTGAAGGTACCTTGCTAACTGTACATCTTCCACGAAGATATTTATATTCCAAACCAGCATTTAAGAATTATGGTAACTTAAAGACTTAAGGAATCCTAGCATTCAATGGACAAATTCAATTGAGGGGAGACTAAAGAATTCAATCATTCAATAAAGATTCAATAGATGAATTTGATGGAGGGAAATTCTAAAAGGTTCACATCCATGCATCTTAGGTGACCATTCGGTTAACCAAAGTCCCTTTAATTACCACCATCCAAGTTGGGAGCTGAACATGACCTCTCAAAAACAAGTGACTTTTTAGCAACCTCTTGACCTTTGGAGAGATTCTATTTTAAAGCATTTATGCTCATTAAGTTACCGTTTTAGTAACTCTCATGCACATTCATTTCCACAAGTCATAAAAGGGGGCTGAATGTGACTTTTGAAGTTCTTTTTTATTTATTAAGTCTACATTTAAGAATAAAAGTTATGTGACTTTTCATGTACTACATGCATTCATGCATAATTAAGGCCTTAAAGTTCATGGATGGGTTGACTGTTCATATACCTAGAATAGCCTATAAATAGCTGCTCATTTTGTAACTAGAGGTTGATGAATGAATATAAATTTTGTGAGATTTTATCTTGAGTTCTTAAGAACATACAAACTGAACTTATCAATGCTTATTACTTTGTGACATTCTTCTTTCTTTTATATACCTTTGGTTCTTGTTTCTTTTAAAAACAATGGGTCAAGGTTTGTTTGAATTTAATTCTTGTTTCCAATTGTTTTTCATATAGAAAACGGGTCACATTCAATAGCATTGGTTCTTTTCTCGTACACGTTAGTGGCAATACCTTATACTACACAATGTCATACCATGCTGTACATTATTCACCTCATTTATGTATCTGTGGATATCTCTCAGAGATATTGACCGCCTTCAGACGTATTGAAGTCTAGAGTGTAAATACTGTAATAAAATATAGAATTATGAGGCGGTATCCACAAGTATACGAGTCTAGTTGTAATATAGTTTTACAATGGATTGGTGAGTACTCCGAGGATCGTACCCAAGGGAGGTGAACGCTAGATAAATTCTAACCTAAGAATTAAAAGATTTAATTAATACTTTAAATTCAGTTATCGTATGAAGAATATGAAATAAAACATTTTTAGGGTTTTTATAATAATAAAGATAAAAAAACATAAAAAGATAAGATCCAAGACATTAAAAAGGAAGAATAAGTCAAATCTGATTATAGGTGATTATCTCGCTTCGATAATCTCCATCAACTATCGTCTCGAGTTCATTGTCAATCAACTAGTCGCTACGCTAACAGGATCATTCAATCTTTCACTAATATAACGTGTCAGTAAAAGCTAATTATCTTTCGACCTTATAGTCCAAATTGGTTTGGGGTTAAGGTGTTGACGGATGGGCAATACCAAATTTGGATTAATTCCCACCTTGATGACTTTTCGGGATTGTCAGGCCTAGGGTTTATTTCATGTTTTTCCTTTCCCAAACAGCTGATTCGTTGAGTAACCCTAGAAAATATTTAATAGATTATACCTCCACTTGCTAATCCCTCATTGGAGGATTAGTTCCTCATGGCATTCATAAAAAATATATAATCGATGTAAAGAGAAAGCATGCTAATTAAATCGACAAGATAGAGTAAATGAAAGAGTCTGATTGTATTGATATTTTAAGCGTAAATCCACAGAGTTGAATGATTCCACAATCTCGATCTCTTGAAAGAAAACAACGAAAAAATAAACTAAAAACTATAGAAACATAAGAAAACAAAACTAAATCTAAAGAAAGAAACTAGGATAATGAAAAAGGTCTCTTTAACATGTGCCGATTTTATAGTCTTCAAGTGGCCGTTGTCCTTAATCGTAGGTCAGCTGACGTTCTCAATTTTTAAGTTCGATTGTGCAGACCAAAATACCCCTGTTTCGCATTTAATTTGCATCCCAGAGTCAATGTTGCGGCATATTAGGACCTGTGTCGCAACGTAGAAACTTGTATGTTCATTTATAGCCATCTTAGGGTATGTCATGACACCCTTAGTATGTGTCGCAACATCGAAGGCAAACTTCAATTTTGTTCATTCTACTCCCTATGTTGCGACATCAAACCTTTCGTGTTGTGGCATAGCATCTAGTATCGACCTAAATTTCCTTCTAATGGTCTTCTGCACACTTACGAAGTAGGTTAGCTCTCCCTTAGGCCTCATTTGGCCTTTAAGGTCAATAAAAGACTCAATTTGCACATTTTATTGAACGTAAGTAAAACTAAAGAAACTTAACTAAAATGTAATGAAAATGCTTGTATTCAGACTACTTAAGTGTGAAAACTAGTTTAATCTACTACACCGAATTACGGCAGATCAGATATGCAATCACATAAATACTTGACATGCAAGGTTCATGTTTAGAGATGAACTAGAGACCTAGCTTTACCTCAGACCAAAGCTTCTACTTCAACAGCCCTTCTCGATCTGGTAATAGCAACTACTTAAAAAATCATAAGATTTCCATTAAAATCCTTATTAAAAATATTTTACTAATATTTCAACTACAAGTGACCCCCTTTTAGGGCCTTCCTATAACACTCTTCCCTTCTACAGTCATAACTGCAAAGCTGTAAGACTTACCAGAAGGCTGAATCATCTATCTTAGTTCGACCTGAATAAAGAGCGAGAAGAGAATGTTGATGTTAGAAAGAATAACCTAAGCATTGAGTAGATAGCCAAAAACCATTCGAAGTGTCCACTTCCCATAAATATATTCTTGGTCCCCTGATTTAATCACCCAATCTAGGGCAGGTAAAAGAAAATCTGATAAAGATTAACCTCTTTGTTGACAGTCATTAGAAGGTAAAATCAATCTAATTTAATCCTGTTGAGAAATGGTCAACCATACTGCACATGATGATTTGTTTAGCTGGCTTGATATTGAGTACAAGTAATCTTTCATTCATTTAGCTACTATTTTTTTACTCTGATCTCTGCCTTCTGTTGTTGAAAAATCCTAACAACTCTCAACTAACCCAATATGAGATCAAATTGAATAATACTTATACAAATCGAGCATACTATATTTGGTGGAGACTCTCGTTTGGTTAGGTCTTAAAAGACAATTAAGTCTCATTCAGTTTCCCCTCACTTTTGACAGTCTCCTAGTGGTCAGACAAAAATTTGGGGTGTACCCCTTCATAGGCACGATCTCTCTTGGGCATAATATTTCTTCACTTAAAAACATCCTACAACTATTTCCTTAGATATTGCCAACTGGGGGATGCTTTAACGCTAGTATGCGCTAATACTCTGACTCGCCAACCAACCAGCTGAGTGGCAGATTAAGCTGTCATGGTGTTCCCAAAACATAATTAACATACATTATCTCACTCTTTATTGGATTCGTAAATTCTGGGGTGTGACAACTCTTCCCTCCTTTAGGAAATTTCATCCTCAAAATTTTTACCAGCTTGGAAATTCCCACAACAAAAGATGCATGGCCAACTCCTCGGATCAGACGTATAAATCTATTTGGCAGAATGCCCAAACATAGTCATAACGGACTTCTCATATATGATGCACACTATGTAGATCACAACTGGCGTGCATGCAAACATTCAGTTTTGATTGGCAAATTCTAAGCTCGTGGGTAAATATTGACAAGTACTTCTGTGTTTTCAAACGTCACATAACCCCAGTCTTGACAAGTGTCGAGTTATGATTAAAGGATTTGAATAGTTGACCTAAATTTTAAAACTTTCTCCAGACATTTGGTTTTTTATAAATATTGAAACTTAAACACCTTTCCAAACACTTTGCTGTATCATCGGAACCCTAGATTTACTTTCTGTCAAAGCTTCTTGCTTCTTTTGTCTTTAGTTCTCATTCCTCCAGAGATAATTCTCACTTTTCTTTTACTTTACTTTCTAAAATAAAAATTGGTTTGAATGTCACACCTCAGGTTCGGCGGGTCTAAGATTAAGATGTATAGTAGTTAAATAATCTTTTTGGCGAAGTATAATTTATTTAATTGCATGGTTTGGCGTATACGTGTGGGAATATAGTAACTTCCATATAAGTAAGTGAAGATTTTATTTCAGGATATTCTATTATTCAAAGGAAAAGATTCTGTTAAGTAAAAAGGCAATTAATGCATGAGTTATCGCCAAATATTTATAGAACGTCTAGTTGTACGAGTACTGTGCTTGTTAGGTTTGTATAGTGATATGGTTGGAAGTCAATTGGATTGGTTATTTGTAACGAATTGTAATGTATTTATGCAAGTGTACGTAGTCGTTCAAGTCATAAGTAAGTAAAAATGAGTTATCGTCTCCACAGGGACTATATAAGCTTAAACAATTAATTTCAAAATTATAATTAACAATTTGATGTAAAAAAACTCTATAAATTTGGATAGTGATGATTAGATTAATTAAATGCAAGACTGATCCCTAATGCAATTTTTAATCGAAATGCAATTTACCTAAGTGTATGAATGAAGGATTTAGCAACAAAAGCAATCAACATTAAATGGGCTAGGATAATTATATTAATCCAATCAACTTACTTTCATCATCCAAACATGTTCGAGATTACTTCCATGGAAACTCGATCTCTTATGGGTTTGAAAACCAAATTAAGTTCTCTCGAACCCTTTACTTAGTTAAATATGCATGTTACTAATCATATTAGACTAAGGGTTTCTTAGCATTTATGCAAGGTCACAGGGACATTTACGTTTGCAACAGTTTAATTACATAAATCTAAAAATCAAGCAAGATAATAGAGCTAACTAAAGATATTATGAACATTAACTTAGTCAATTTTAATGACCTAAATTAAGCATTTCACTTTTCAATTATGCATCTACTAGTCGTCGTCTAGTTAGGATCGCTCAGCTAATCTGAGTGCATCTAATCACGTATGAATGAAATGCATCATGTTATTAATTGGAAACATAATTGACTGAGGCACAAAACATGTTAACATGAATTAAATAAATCTCATTAAATTAATATAATCATCCTAAGAGATAGGAATTAAAACTTCATAGTTGATGTAAAAATCATAAAACACAAAACAAACATGATTAAAATAAATAACAAGAGAAAAGAGTAAACTCTATTCAATTTAGTTGCCTTTCGGATCTAATCTGATTGAGGCGTTCCTTCGTTCTGATTGATGCTTCGTTTGCTAAGTGTTTAGAAGGTAGCCGACGAAAGAGTGATTTTGACAAAGCTTTTGAGGCTAAAGGTAGGAGAAGGGATGGATGGCTATGCAAGGGAAAAAGGGAGAAGAAATTTAGAGAAAACTAATATGAGTGAGAAGGGAATGTTGAGTGATGAGGGATGATTGAGAAGTGAGGGATGGCAAGGTATTTATAGGTGAAGGTAAGGTTTTGAGTTTACTAAAAATAAGTTTAAATTTCCTTCCTTCCCTCTCTCATGTGGCTAGCCATGCTTCAAGGAACAAGGGATGACCAAGTCTTCTCCATTTGAATTTAAAATTCAAGATAAAAATAGCTATAGAGTGGACGGTTTCAACAGAGAAGTTATTAGCCTAAAGTCTGATTATTTTCTAACTATAAGGACCTTCAATTAATTATCCCAAAACATATTTTGGGCAGCCACCTTTAAGTGTCGAATTTGGGCTCTTAGTTCTCCTTGTTGGACGGTTCTTTAGTCTAAAACTTAGCAGACATGTCCATCTTTCAGCACCTTCTTTATTAGGTGAAGTAGTCAACCTCATGCCCCAAATTGCATGGTCTTTTTGTCCATATGAATAATTTGTACATGTCCATGTTTTATTTATTTAAATAATGTCTCCAATGGACCTACAGAGTGAAAATTTCATAAATTAATAATTAACATGAATTAAAATAAAATATGCATGAAAATCATGTAATTAAGCACAATTTCACATACTTTCTAAATTCATGTCTAAAATTACTAATTAAGTAAAATTCACTTATTTCAACAATAATTACTCAAGATAAACACATTTATTAAGTAAAAAGGTGGTAAAAATATATAGAAAAACCCTATATAATTTTGAGTTTACACACCCCCAAACTTAAATCATTACTCGTCTTGAGTAATGTTCATGCACAACACAATTTTTACTAAGGAAATTTTGCAAATGGTAAAGCAGCATCAATCTTCCCACATAATCATGTATCGACAAAATCATGCTGAAAATACTTTTTTATTATTAAGTAGTTCGAATGCAAAAATTATCAAAATTTATACTAAGCACATCATAATGCCAAAATGATTTATAGTTTGCATGCATTTTCAAAGTCATACATAACATTCAACAATCAATGTGTTTTCTTTATAAACTAAACATAGTGATTCCAAGGTTTAATTAGTGGTCTTCATAAGTTGAGCTTAGTAATTCCTCTCCACTAATGTAGTCGGTATAATCATCGAATCAATATGTCTTTTATTAGTTTGTAATAGGGCTAGGCTAAAGGTAGGGATAAAGAGAAGTGAATTTTTAGGTTCAATCATCTTAACCCAAATTTTTCTTGGATCTTTCTGTGTTACAACCTTCATAAAACTAGGTCTTTGGAACACCCCCAAACTTATTTCGAGCTTATACTCAACCTTTATTATTTTTCAGACTTTGAGCAGGCTTTGCTTTTTATTTTTGAGATTTTTTGAGCAATATTTCTTTGCTTTTCATTATTTTGAACAAACTTACATTCGCTTTTTTTAATAATGTGAAGAGCATGCACATCGTTTCATATCTTTTCTCAAACTTTGATCACCAAGACAAATTCAATTCAGATAGGTACAAAAGAATAGGATAAAATAAAAAAGATGATAATGTGGCTTATAATGTAGGTACTATGAAATAAATAGGCCATTAAACTCGAAAATTAAGTTTCAAGGGTTAATTTAATAAGGTCGGCTTGAAAGGCTCAAACAATCAAAAGAAAATGTACCTATATTGTAATAGTCTGTTTCTCAGTAGTGTCGAAAATAATGGTATCGAAACCTCGTTTATATATAAAAATATTTACGGAGTGTCGTTAAGGTGGTATTAAAGTTTCGTTGAAAAATTTTAACGTTTCGGTGGTTAATTAATTAAAAAGGACTAAATTGTAAAAGATGTAAAATTTGATCACTTTTTGATTTGAATGATTAAATGGCTTAATGAATGAAAATATATGGACCAATATGGTAAATATACCATATTATAAATGAATGGACGGTTATAGCATGAAATAATTTAAAAATGCATGTATAATTGAAGGGTAAATTAGTAATTTAATAAAGAAATAATTAGAAAAAAACAAGACAAAAATTGATTGTCATCTTCCAAATTGAAACTCTACTGAATTTGAAAATAGAAAAATCCATGGAAGATGAGCAAGGTTTGGCAATGGCTTTATCTATACATGATCAAGATCCAAGGAAAATAAAAAATTACCAAAATACCCCTAAACTTTGGTATTTTTGCAATTTAGCCAAGTAAGTTCGTATAAACTATATTTTGAATAATTTTGATTAAATTGAGTGATAATATGTGATTAAATCAATATATATATGTTACTATGCAATTTACCGTGTTATGAAACAATGTAAATCCAACAAAGTACAACAATGTAAACAATGTCAATAGGGTTTTCATGATTTGGGTGCTGGTCCTGAATGTCCTATCGATGGTTGAGGTCCGGTATGTGTTGCGGATACTCTACGACTCGTGAACAGCATCGTGTAGCTACGTTCTGACCCACAACTCGTGTGAATAGGCCCATTTTCACAACTCGTGTGAGCATTCTGATTCACAGCTCATGTGAGCATTTTGATTCATAGCTCGTGTGAGCATACAGGTACAGGAATTGACAGATTACAATTATATGAGTTAGCATATTATGTGTGAGCTATCCTGAATATCCAACGATATTCTAAATGGTTAGACATACATTATTTAGATAAGAAATGGTATGAGAAAAATATGTTTTATGACATGTACATGTTGAGATGAGTTATATACTCATGAGCTACATGTTGAGGCTAAATGGTTATTTATGTTAATGTGCCTACTATTTTTATCTTGTATGCTAACATGTTTGGTGTAAATGCTTAGGTTTTGGCCAAGTTGTGGTTGCATTACGCCATGTTAAACTTATAATTTATGCATTGATATGGTAAGTGCCTAAATGGAAATATGCTGGTGATCATGAAAGAGTGGTAAGGTTCAAATTATGTAATTTCTATTGAAATGGTTATCATGTGGTTAATTCCAAAAGAACTATGTTTAAATGCACTAGATTGTGGCTATAGTTAAATGATATGCTTATGTCTTGTGTGATATGCATATGAAACAGGTGTGGAAAGATAATGAAATAGTAAGTTTATACTTGAAGTGTAAAATGATGAAAAAGGGAATGATGAGTTGACTTGATGCTGTTATTTAAGTTAAAGAAAGTAGTGCAATTTAAAGTAAAGAAATACAAATGAAAATAAGAAAATTTGAAAAGGTTTAAAGCTTTATAAATCCTACTATGCTAGGAATGATATGTATATGTGATGCTGTGAATTTACTCACATTGTGAGTTGTTGAATATGGTTTCATGAATCTTGCGGTATTGGTATAGGATTATTTTTTATAAGTAAAAATTTCATATTTGAAATGGATTGGTATGACTAAATTTTATACGAGTTTACTAAGCATTCATTACTTACGTAGTTATCTTTCTCTTACTTTACAGATTATCGGAAGCTTGATCAAGTTGAAAGATCGTCGGAGATCTATCACAGTATCAAGCGATTATATCAGTAGATCCTGATGTCTTAGTTATGGTTATAATGGCATGTATAGGTGGACTTATGATTGATGTTTAGTTGAATGTTAGTTGATGATTTTTGCATGTATATGTCCTTTTGGGTGATGTAGCCTTGGTACATTTGGTGCCTTATTGATATGTGTTAATTTGATAATGTGTTATAGCATGTTTGAATGGCCCAAGTGATATATGATGAATTGAACTCAACATGGTCAAGATATTGTATGCTTCGGAAAGGTTTTGAATAGATCTGCATGATGGAAATATGGTTTATATACATGTTGATTGTTGGAACCATCTGGGTATGGTTAGATTTGTGCCATTTAGATGGCCTTGATGGTTGGAGTTGATATGGTCATTTGAATTTTTGTTTTGAATAACCAAATTGGTATGTTTGAATGTAATTTTGGCATGTGGTCAATTATGGTATAACTTGGTATGGAATTAAACTATATATATACGGATGAGTTATGGTCAAATATGTATAAGTTAGACATATGTATATTTGGGATGCATGATAACTATATGATGGAAGTTCAAATGGTGGATAAAAATGTATATTATAAATGGCCTTTTGATATGTTTGAATGTGGTGAATTGGCATAATTGTTATGGATGAGATGTATGGCTATTGATGCTAGATGTAAAATGACATATTTGATACTTTTGGTGTGGAATTTGATATGTAAACAAAGTGGTAAGTTATGACATAAGTTTAGTTATAAGTTAGTTAAACTTTTGACCAATTTATGTATATGGATATACATGTTTAATGGTTGTGACTGAGGTGCCTTTTGGGCACATTGGTTGTATGCTTATGTACCTTAATTGGATAGCTTGTTATAGCATTGTTTGGTGCACTTTGGAGTGCGTGATTATATGTGGAAAATTGTTTGTAGGTGGATGCATGTTTGGCTGGGAAAAATGGCTTGAAAGTGGCCTATTTTTCGTCCACACGGGCAGGGACTCGGATGTGTGTGGCACATGGCCAGACGACATGGCCGTGTGTTCCCTATAGCTTTCAAAGGGTTGCAAGTCAGGCTATTACACAACCTAGCACACGACCTGGCACCCGGGCGTGTGATACCATTTCGAAGGGTACACGACCTAGCACACGGGTGTGTGGCTTGGCAGTGTGATTGAATTTACTGAGTTACACGAACACGGAAACAGGCTGAAACACGACAATGTGTCCCTATTTCAAATGCCCACATGTACTAAACACGGGCTTGTGTCTCAGTCGTGTGAGTCACACGACCTGGCCACACGGTCGTGTGACCCTTACAGTTTGAAAATTTTCATCTTTTCTTGAAAAATTCTAAATGTTTCTGATTTAGTCTTGATTTTTTTCTAATGTGTTTTTAGGGCCTCGAGGGCTCGTATAAGAGACAATATGTATGTTATTGATGGAGTTTGCTATGCTTGATGTTGTGAAGTAAATGATTTATATTTTTGATAGTTTTGAAATGTAAACTCTGGTAATACTCCATAACCCTATTTCGACAGGGGTATTACATTTATTGGTATTAGAGCTATGGTTTAGTCAGTTCTCAGACTGAACGTAGCATGTATGGAGTCTAGAAATACATGCCATTATTTAACCTATGATAGTGTGATATCTCCTGACTCTGATGAGATTGTTTCATTTTTGGACAGATGTTTTCTGACTGAGCTAATTCTGATAATGTTGATTGCGATACTCAAGTATCTGAGTAAAAATGTTGCTAGGGATGAGTAGAAAACTTATGAAGGTATGAATAAATGTTTATAATGATTATGGTAATGATGAATGTTATATTATGTGTATATATATGAGAGTCAAATTTAGAGGCTTTATGACCTTCACCCCCTCACCCTCAAGGTTTTCTGCAATGAAATTCACAAGATTTATCTAGATTAAGCTGACAACTGTGAAATCAAAGAGTTCAGTGGCTGAATGAATAATAATGCGGTCAAATTCGAGAATGGGTTAGCAAGTAAAGACGATTTTAGAAGAGATATTAGATTTTTCTGAAGATCAATCAGATTGCGCAATGTCACTCTTAAAGAAGAAGTTAATCTCAACTAATCGACTTATTCAGGTATGTTATCTAAAGAATGTATTAACCGAAATTTCTTCTGATTTGATTTATTTAATGAATGGGATAATGTGGGATTAATGATGACTGTAATAGTTAGTGGAATAATGTTTGAATTGTAAATACATCTGAATACAACGGTTATAGTCAAGTAGCCTACGACGATCTCTTTTGGGTATTCTATATGCTTATTTATTCTCAGAGGTATATGTAATTGTTCATCTTCAGAGGTGATTCTTATCATAATAGAATGCTAGCTAACCGTAATGTTAGACGAAAATATTGCTAGTCTGGTTGATTTATGATTGGTATTGCTTTATCTTTCTTTGGCATTCTATTCTATTATGTTTGATAGAAGATTCAACGATAAGACTCATATGATGCTATTTTATTTCTTCTACTGGTTGATGATCTAAATTATATATTTATGCAATTTATGTTGTCTCTATCACAACTGGTTCTAGTGCATATGAGTGATATTCTTCTTCTGGATTTTCTCTAGGGTATCATCAATCTCTTTATCATTCAATATGGGTTGTACTCTCAGAATTTTAGTATAGCTTCACATCTTGGATTTTATTATCTTGGTTTTCTTATTATTCTTATTGTTTAATCTATTAAACATGGTTCATCTGTAAAGGATATTCATTGGTCGAAGAAAATTACATCTATTTACGGTTATAATTTTTGGTTTGATCATGAGAGCACGGTGATACAGATTTGGATTATAGAAGTTGTGTTATTGCATTGGTTGTTATTGGGACTACCTTTGGGTTTTCTCTTTTATTTAGGAGTGCACTATTGATGTTGAGGTATTGTTCTATCTATACGGTTGAAACGTCGGTTTTATTATAGCACTATGGTTTTAATGTATCTGATGATTGTGGCTCCGGTATGGTTCAAAGCTTCGATGTTAATAATTCAAATAGCTTTATTATATTCCCTTTCTAACTTTCGTGAAGGGGTAGGCATCGACAAAAGTGTAGACGATGGAAGATCAAGCTCAAAATTGTATATTGGTTCTCATTCTTCAAGTAATCTCGATTTATGCCAATGAGTTAAAACAGGATGTTATGTTTCGTTTGAGTTAATGCAGTTTGTAGAAATCTTTGATTAGTATTCTGAGTGAATTATGATAGATTGTATGTCTGGGTTTTCTTGACAATAAGAAGAAGGGATTATTCAAAAATGTTATTATTCAATAGATAAAATCGACTCAGTTGTTTTAATCAGAGTGGGTTATTCAGTTGAAAAGTAATTTGAGTTATATGCATTTGAATTTATCCTCAGGTTTGAAAATAAATTTTGTGCATTCACGGGTAAATTGACGGACAATCAGAATGAGGGATTCATATTCTAGAAGACATAATAGAGAAATATATCTATCAGATCAGTTCTAATCGTGAAATGTCATTATGGGTTAAAGTCGTCTCGATAGCTGAAGTTGTAGCGTTTGTGTTGGATGATATTGCTTGACGCTTTCCATAAAGGGGGAACAAATATCAATTGAAAGTTACAGATGCAAACATATCAGAAGCATCAGTCAGATTTTTATAATTCGAGTTTCTCAGTTCTGTTTCGACAAACGATTACTCAGAATTTCTCGGTAGTTTTACTACTAATGATAAAGTGACGATAGGAGAAAATATAATTACTCAGTTAAGTTCAGATATAGTATCAACTGTTAATATGAGTTTTGATGCGAGTTCTGAATTGAGATGTAAGTTCTGATGTGATGACTTTTATCAGGTGAAAAATTTTGAGGACGAAATTTTTGTACGGGGGAGAGTTGCAACAAGTCGTTTCTTAGTGGTACCGAAAATAGTGATTTTGGGGACACCAAATTTGACGTGTAATTTCATAAATATTATTATTTAATATCTACGAGTCAAAAATGGTGTTAAAAAGGTTTTTGATTTGACAACTTATGTTATATAAGCGATTTATTAAGTTCAAGTGGTATGACCCTAAGGTCAAGTAGTTCTAAAAAATGAGGTATTAAGACCTCGTTTCTAAAAACTAAGTCGTAAATATTTTTATAAATATTTACAGAGTTTTATTAAGGTTGTATTAAAGTTTCATTGAAAATTTTAACGTGTTGATGGTTAATTAATTAAAAAGGACTAAATTGTAAAAGACGTAAAATTTGATCACTTTTTGATTTGAGTGATTAAATGGCTTAATGAATGAAAATATATGGACCAATATGGTAAATATACCATATTATAAATGACTGGACGGTTATAGCATGAAATAAGTTAAAAATGCATGTAGAATTGAAGGGTAAATTATTAATTTAATAAAGAAATAATTAGAAAAAAATAAGATAAAAATTGATTGTCATCTTCCAAATTGAAACTCCACCGAATTTGAAAATAGAAAACTCCATAGAAGATGAGCAAGGTTCGACAATGGCTTTATCTCTGCATGATTAAGATCGGGTGAAAAATCATGAAAACTGGAAAATTACCAAAATACTCCTAAATTTTGGTATTTCTACAATTTAGCCAAGTAAGTTCGTATGAACTTTATTTTGAATAATTTTGATTAAATTGAATGTTAATATGTGGTTAAATCAACATATATGTTAGTATGCAATTTACCGTGTTATGAAACGACATAAATCCAACAAAGTATGATGATTATCGAGCCCCGTTTGAACCTTAGGAATTCGTAGGACACAAATGACATGTCATTAGGGTTTACATTATTCGTGTGCTGGTACTGAACGTCCTACCGATGGCTGAGGTCTAGCATGTGTTGCAGATACTCCACTGCTCGTGTGAGCAACATCGTGTAGCTACCTTCTGACCCACACCTCGTGTGAGCAAACCTATTTTCACAGCTTGTGTGAGCATTCTGACTCACATCTCGTGTGAGCATACATGTACAAGAATTGATGGATTATAGTTATATGAGTTAGCACACTATGTGTGAGTTATCCGGGGTATCCAACGGTAATCTAAATGGTTCAATGGGCATTATTCGGATAAGAAACGATATGAGAACGATATGTTTTATGACATGTATATAGATGAACATCCTTGATGTGATGATACATCAAAATTATATAGATTGAGATGAGTTATAAACTTATGAGATACATGTTGTGGCTAAATGGATATTAATGTTAATGTGCCTACAATTTATATCATGTATGCTAACAGGTTTGGTGTAAATGCTTAGGCTTTGGCCAACTTGTGGTTGGATTATGCCATGTTAAACTTATAACTTATGCATTGATATGGTAAGTGCCTAAATGGAAATATGCGTGATCATGAAAGAGTGGTAAGATTCAAAATTATGTAATTTCTATTAAAATGGTTATCATGTGGTTAATTCCAAAAGAACCATGTTTAAATGCACTAGCTTTTGGCTATGGTTAAATGATATGCTTATGTTTTGTGTGATATGCATATGAAACAGATGTGGAAAGATAATGAAATAGTAAGTTCATATTTGAAGTGTAAAATGATGAAAAAGGGAATGATGAGTTGACTTGATGTTGTTATTTAAGTTAAAGAAAGTAAATGCAATGGAAAGTAATGAAATACAAATAAAAATAAGAAAATTTGAAAGGGTTTAAAGTTTTATAAATCCTACTATGCTAGGAATGATATGTATATGTGATGCTGTGAATTTACTCACTTTGTGAGTTGTTAAATATGGTTTCATGAATCTTGCGGTATTGGTATAGGATTATTTTTTATAAGTATAAATTTCATATTTGAAATGGATTTATATGATTAAATTTTATACGCGCTTACTAAGAATTCATTGCTTACATAGTTATCTCTCTCTTACTTTACAGATTATTGGAAACTCGATCGAGTTGGAAGCTTGTCAGAGATCTATCATAGTATCCAGCGATTATATCGGTAGATTCTGATGTCTTGGTTAAGGTTATAATGGCATGTATAGGGGGACTTATGATTGATGATTAGTTGAATGTTAGTTGACAGGTTTGGCATGTATATGTCATTTTGGGTGATGTAGCCTAGGTGCATTTGTGCCTTGTTAATATGTGTTAATTTGATAATGTGTTATAGGATGTTTGAATGGCCCAAGTGATATATGATGAATTAACCTCAACATTGTCAATATATGGTATGCTTTGGAAAGGTTTTGAATAGATCTGCATGATGGAAATATGGTTTATATACATGTTGATTGTTGGAACCATCTGGGTATGGTTAGATTTGTGTCATTTAGATGGCCTTAATGGTTGGAGTTGATATGGTCATTTGAAGTTGTGTTTTGAATAACCAAATTGGTATGTTTGAATGTAATTTTGGCATGTGGTCAATTATGGTATAACTTGGTATGAAATTAAACTATATATACGGATGAGTTATGGTCAAATATGTATAAGTGAGACATATGTATATTTGGGATGCATGATAACTATATGATGGAAGTTCAAATGGTGGATAAAAATGTATATTATAAATGGCCTTTTGATATGTTTGAATGTGATAAATTGGTATAATTGTTATAGATGACATGTATGGCTATTGATGCTAGATGTAAAATTGGACATTTGTTAGTTTTGGTGTGGAATTTGATAGGTAAACAAAGTGGTAAGTTATGACATAAGTTTAGTTATAAGTTAGTTGAACTTTTGGCCAATTTATGTATATGGATATACATGTTTAATGGTTGTGATTGAGGTGCCTTTTGGGCACATTGGTTGTATGCTTATATACCTTAATTGGATAGCTTGTTATAGCATGGTTTGGTGCATTTTGGAGTGCTTGATTATATATAGAAAATTGGTTGTCGGTTCGTCCTCACGAGCAGAGACACGGGTGTGTGTCTCAGCCGTGTGTGACACACGGCCAAGTGACGCGGCTGTGTTTGACCCAAGTCAGTGAGTTACACGGGATGGAACACAGCCGTGTGTCCCTATTTCGAATGCCTACACGGCCTTGCTGCACGGCCGTGTGACCTCTGCAGTTTGAAAATTTTCATCTTTTCTAGAAAAATTCTAAATGTTTCCGATTTAGTCTCATTTGGTATTTAGTGTGTTTTTAGGGCCTCGAGGGCTCGTATAAGGGACAATATGTATGTTATTGATGGAATTTGCTATGCTTGATGTTGTGAAGTAAATGATTTATATTTTTGATAGTTTTGAAATGTAAACTCTTGTAATGCTCTATAACTCTATTCCTGTGACGGATAAGGGTTAGGGGTGTTACATATATCATATTAGATTTTTATACCTCTTAAGATTTCTCCTCAAGAAAGTTACTAAGTCAATTCTAAAGACTTAAACCTTCATAGATGTCTATTTCTAAAGAATTTAAATTTTCATGGCAAATCCTGCATAACACTAAGATCACACAAGCATTGCATCACTCAAGATAACATACAAATAACTTAGATAAAATAAAAAATCATGCTTGCATTTGAACATATTTATGAACAAAAGTTATTTCTGAGTATTCATTTATTTCAGCATACTTAAGTAACATACTTAAAATTTATGTGAAATGCCTTACCCCCTTTAAAAAGAAACATTGTCCTCATTGCGAAAATAAAGTAATGAATGAAAACTGAACACCAGCTAAGATTGTAGGAAAAGACAAGTAAGTCATTAAGACCGCTTAAGTACCAAGTCTTTCTCACAATCCAATCCTAGACATGCTCATTCCCATTACCACATCACTTTATTTTTTTTTCTATTGAAGAAGCATTGAGCTTATATTATTCATGCTTGCTATTTTATTATGCGAAAACAAAATTCTAACTAAGAAATAAAAATAAACACCTAAAAAGAAATTAAAACTAAACGAAAAGAATTTCCCCCTTTTTATTTATTTGACTCATCCTCCTCGTCTTCCTCCTTTGCTGCTTTGTCCTTGCTTTCTTTATCATCTTCCTTCCATTAATTGGAGATATAATCTGGGAACTAAAGAAAAAAATAGTTAGAGATGTTTTTAAAAGTTTTTCTTACAAAATTATCTATAAAATTTGCATATTTCCAATAAGTTTGTTGTTGATTATGCATAAACTTCATCATATCCATCATAGTTGACAATTCTAATTTCTTTACAGTGTTTGAAGAAGTGGGCACTGGAATAGTCAACTCAGGATCAATACTTGGTTCAAATGGCTCATCAACATTTGGCACATCTCTTGGTTCAGAAAGTTTTGGTTCCTTTATCGGTTCAGGCACATTCGGTTCTTTCTCTGATTCTATCTCTTCAGTTTCAGTAACTGAGTTAGCTTTAGTGTTAGATTTGATTAATGACTCATCGGTTTCTGGTTCTGTCAGCTCACTTGGTTCAATTAGGTTTAGTTCATGGAAATTTTTCACGGACCTTTCAAGATCATGAGCTGTGATGCAACCTTGAACATACGGGCCTTTCAGGTTTACTTTTGTCTTAACTTGGGCCCTTATGCAAAGTGAAATTATCAAGGATGGGAAGTAAGCAGTTCCAGTCTTCTTTTTGGCACAATCATGAATCTCTTTTAGAATGATCTTCCTAACATTGATAGACATTTCTGTCATAAGTGCATACAACAAAAGAATTCGTTCTATCGAGATGGTTGAACTATGCGAGATAGACATGAAACTCCAACGACTTAAATATTCCCATCAGCAAGAATAAACCATACTTCCTTATAATGCATTAGGATCCTGGATTTGTCACAACATTAAGTACTTGTTGAAGAAAATCCCAATTTATATTTGTCATCATGGCAAAGTACTCATCTTCTTCAACATCCGATAGGTTAAACAAATCCTTAATGGACTTAGAAGTTAAGGGTACCTTCTTTTTTCCAAGAAGAACTCCGGTAGCATATGGCTTAGTCAAACTCGCATAGAACTTTCGAACTAACTTCTCATCGGGTAATAATCGTGCATCACAAAATAATTCCAATTGAGGGCATCAATTGTGTTTCGAATCGACAAAGACACAACCATCTTATCATTGCTTTCCAAGTTGAAACCTTTTTTCGGCATCATAGGTTGATTCTTAAAGATTGAATCAAACCTCTCTTTCACTTCTTCATCTTAAACACAATGGTATTTTCGGCAAAGGTCTTAAAAGTTAGGGGTACCTTCTTCTTGCCAACAAGAACTTCAGTAGCATCTGGCTTAGTCAAATTGGCATAGAACTCTAAAACTAACTCCTCATTGGGTAATCATTATGCATCGCAAAAATAATTCCAATTGAGGGCATCAATCGTCTTTCAAATCAGCAAAGGCACAATCATCTTATCATTGCTTTCCAAGTTGAAACCTTTTTCTGGCATGATAGGTTGATTCTTAAAGATTGAATCAAACCTCTCTTTCACTTCTTCATCTAGAATCACAATGGTATTTTCGACAGAGGCTTGGAAGATATAGTTCTTTTGCGAGATGTGGACATTTTTCCTAAAAATTAAGCAAAATTTCGGCACAAGGAAGGGGGGAGAATCAAAAATAGATTGAGAGCAAGATTTTGTGGCGTCGATTGATTTGTGGCGACAATAGGAATGCGGCAACGATAAAAATACAACAGCGGAAGGGTTGCTTCAACAGAATTCGTGCGGCAGCAATACTAGGGGTTTGTGATAAGGAAGAAATTTGGGGAGAAATTTCGGGATTTAGGCCCACGAATAAGAGGGAAAATAATGAGTGGTTTAGGTTTTGAGCTAATAGCTTAGAGGGTTGAAAATTGTGAAGGTAGAGAGGGGTTTATATAGTGGTGAATTAGGGCAATTTTGTAACTAAAATTTAGCTAATTTAAGGTGACTCGGGCGGCAAGTATAGATGGTGGGAAAAAATGGTGGCAACATTAGGGTTTTGGAGAACCCTATGGAAGGAAAAAATGAGTAAATTTCTCATCTTTATTGTTCTAGCCTTAATCCCAAACTATATTTACAAACTAGACTGCTTAAAAATAAATAAACTGATTAGTACTTGGGCCAATTTGACCCCTTTTATTAAACATAAACAAATTAAAATTAAAGGCAAAGATAAAAATTTAAAAATAACAATAAACTAAAAATAAAAATTTAAAATTAATTAGAAATTTTCTTCTAAAAAAATTACATTAAATTAATTCCTAGGAAAGGTTGGGGGGGTCAAAGCTGTCCTGCTTAAGTTTCAATCTCCTTAGATAGAATTTATTAAATGTACTAATTTAAGAAAATGATTTCTAACTTTTTATTAAAAAGTAAAATCATGAAAATTTAAGATTCTAATAATTTGAACGAGGTTTTGATTGGCTCAACTTCACCATCCCAATAGTGCTGGAGACATTGACCATTAACTTTAAACGTACCTCCATAGCTTTTTGTACAATTCTATAGCTCCATATGGATAAAATTTGTGGATGGTATAAGGTCCTTTCCATCGAGATTTGAGCTTTCCCGAAAATAACCTTAGTTTGAATTAAACAACAACACTTTCTGATCTTCTCTGAGCTCACTAGGTTGAATATGACTATCATGCCATCTCTTACATTTTTCTTTACACATCTTGGCATTTTTGTACGAAAATAACCTCAACTCCTCCAACTCATCGAGTTGTGACATCCTTCTCTCACCGGCTTACTTAAGATCAAAATTCACTTGCTTCAAAGCCTAGTGAGATTTATTCTCTAATTCAAGCAGAAAATGACATGCCTTTCCAAAAACTAATCAATAGGGAGTCATTTCTAACGACATCTTAAAAATAGTTTGATAGGTCTATAGTGCATCATCGAGCCTTCGAGACCAATTTGTTCAGTTAGGGCACACTACTCTTTCAAGAATACCTTTGATCTCTCGATTCACCATTTCAACTTGCCCATTCGATTGTGGGTGATAGGCAGTAGCAATCTTATGTTTCACATCATACTTTTCAAGCAACCACTTAAGCCATTTATTTACAAAGTGAGATCCTTCATTGCTAATTATAGCTCTAGGATTCCCAAACAATGTAAATACATGCTTATGTAGGAATCGCATGACTACCTTAGCGTCATTAGTTGGGTATGCCTTGGCTTCAACCCACTTGGACACATAGTCCACAGCTACCAAGATATACTTGTTCCCATAGGAAGAAGGAAACGATCCTAAGGAATCAATGCCCCATACATCGAAAAGTTCTATCTCTAAAATATTTTTCAAGGGCATCTCATTCCTTCTTGATATGTTTCTGGTTCTTTAGCATCTATCACAGTTTCTCACATATGAATAAGCATCTTTGAACAATGTAGGCCAAAAGAACCCAGCTTGTAAAATCTTTTCTGTTGTACGTGAACCACCAAAGTGTCCCTACTCAGAGATGAATGACAATGGTATAAAATCTTGTTAATCTCACTTCCAGCTAAACATTTCCTGATTATGTTATCTGCACATTGTTTAAACAAAAATGGGTCCTCCCAGAAATAGTATCGAATATCATGAAGGAATTTCTTCATCTGTTGGTACGTCATTTCTCGAGAAATTATTCCACATGCTAAGTAATTAACAAAATTAGCAAACCAAGATATTTCATATATTTGTCTTACCTCGAAGATATGTTCATCATGAAAATTCTCATTAATTGGAATAAATGAAAAAGTTACCTCATTTTGTTCCAACCTTGACAGATGATCGACTACTTGATTTTCAACACATTTTCTGTCTTGGATCTCAAGGTCAAATTCTTGGAGTAAAAGTATCCATCGAATTAGCCTCAGTATACCATCTTTCTTCGTGAGTAAGTACTTAATGGCAGCATTATCGGTAAATACTATAAATTTGGTACCTATAAGATACTAATGGAACTTGTAAATAGAAAAAACTATAGCAAAGAGTTCTTTTTCAGTTACTATATAATTGATCTGCGCTCTTGTCAAAGTTTTGCTTGCATAGTGGATAGGGTGAAACACTTCGTTCCTTCTTTGGCCTATCACAGCTTTAATAGCGAAATTGCTTGCATCACACATTAACTCAAAAGTGGAGTTCCAATTAGGTGTAACAATTATTGAGGCTGGAATTAACTGGCTTTTTAATTTCTCAAAAGCTTCTAAACATGCTTTGTTAAAATAAAAAAAACAATATCTTTTTTTAAAAGCATACACAAAGGTTTAGAAATTTTTGAAAAATCCTTAATAAATCCATGACAAAAATCGGCATGGCCTAAGAAACTTATAACTCCTTTCACACTAACTAGAGGTGGTAATCTTTCAATTTCGTCCACCTTTGCTTTATCCACTTCAATTCCATACTTGGAAATCTTATGTCTTAAGATTATTCCCTCCTTAACCATAAAATGACACTTCTCTCCGTTAAGGACGAGATTCGTCTCCTCACATCTTTTGAGTACCTTAGCCAAAATTTTCAAGCAAATATCGTAAGTATTACCATAAAAAAAGAAATCATTCATGAAAAACTCAACATAATTTTCAACCTTATCAGTGAAAATTACCATCATACATTGCTGAAATGTGGCAGGTGCATTACATAAGCTGAAAGGCATTTGCCTAAAACCAAATGTACCATATGGACAGGTAAAAATAGTTTTACGTTGGTCTTCCGGGGTTATAACTATTTGGTTGTATCCTGAATATCCATCTAAAAAGTAATAAAATTCATTACTTGTCAGTTGATCTAGCATTTGATCCATAAAAGGTAAAGGAAAATGATCCTTACAAGTGGCTTTGTTCAGCTTTCCGTATTCAATACAGATTTTCTAACCTGTGACAGTTCTCACTGGGATTAATTCATTTCGTTCATTTTTGACGATCGTGATTCCATTTTTCTTTAGTACACTTGTACCGGACTAAACCAAGAACCATCTGAGATGGGGTAAATAATTCCCGCATGTAACAACTTAATTACCTCTTTCTAAACCACTTTTTTCATGATAGGGTTGAGTCTCCTTTGCCTATCAATCTTACCTTTTTCACCTTCCTCTAAAGTAATTTTATGCATACAAAAGGATGGATTTATACCTTGTATGTCAGCTATTGTCTTACCAATTGCTTTTTTAATTTTTTTTAAAACAACAATCAGTTGCTCCTCATAATGTTCTGTCAAGTCTGCTGAAATAATCACAGGCAAAGTAGAACTATTATCAAGATAAATGTATTTTAAGTAGTTCCTTGATTGACAAATTGGGTTGTGATTATTCTTGAAATTCCTACTTTAACAGTTTAAGCCACAGTGGTTGAATATAACTCCTCGGGTTGGCTTCCATCAAAGACAAACCTTGATTACCTTTTTCATCTTTTAATGGTTCAGACTTTAAGGCATTCTCCAACAGGTCTTTTTAAGAATTTCTTCCCATAGAAACTAAGGTTTCTAATTCCTCCAGTACTAAAAATTCCTCCGTCGAATTTGGAAATTTCATTGCCTTCAGAACGTTAAATGTTACCTTATCGTCTTGAACTCGCATCATGAGTTTTCCTTTTTCAACATCTATTAACGTTCTAATGTGGCTAGGAAAGGTCTCCCATGGATGATCGAAACTTCTTTTTTTCCTTCAAAATCCAAAACAATGAAATCTGTAGGAAAAATGAATTCATCTAATATTACCAAAATATCCTCAATCTGTTCTCCGAAATATGCTATTGATTGATCCACAAGTTGAAGTATTATAATAGTGAGTCTTACTTCACCTATTCCCAACAACTTGAAAATAGATTTGGGCATCAAGTTGATGTATGCTCCTAAGTCACACAAAACTTTACCGAAATATGATTCACCAATGTTGCAAGGTATCGTAAAGCTTCTAGGATCTTTCAATTTCGGAGGTAGCTTGTGTAACACCCTAACCCGTATACGTCACCGAATTAGGGTTACGAGGCATTACCGAACAAACACAACCATTTTTAAAACCAAACTGATCACAAACATGAAAATTAAATCATTTTCGCATTGCTATTTATAATTTACAATCAAAATCTAACTAACATCGTACTCAAACCTATACATGCCATAAGATTGAGTTCAAATATTTAACAAAATACCAAAAGTAGTCGATAGTGTGATAGACTATGCTGATGATCCCCGAGCTCGTAACACGTCTCCAAAATCTATAAAAACAAATGGACAAAAACAATCAAAATAAGCTTTTATAGCTTAGTAAGTCTATAGCATATCTAAAATACATATAAAAGAATCATATAATTCTTTAAATAAATTTATTGAAATCACAATTATCAATTATAATTACAAATCAAACATTGCTATATTAAGTCATTTTGTTTAAATCTAAAAGGATGTGTATTTATCTAATACACATAAATGGACAAATGTATATACATTATATGCATACAATCAATTTACTAACATAATCATTAACTGCATATACTGATTTCTATAGTACTTATTGTTCGCACTTCATCGGATCCATTTAAATATAATTGTTCAAATACATATACCAAAAGCATAATTTTTATACTTATCAACTATAAGTGCCGAATGCACATATACACTTATACCCACCTATGCCGAATGCATACATATATATACATATATATATATCCAACAATTTCATGACAACCGATATATATATACATACTCACTATTCACAAGGATTCGAACGATTATATACTCATCAACCACCTTGAAACAATGTTCATAAATTTTTCCATTTCATATAAACAAATCATATATATTTATGCCCAATGCATAGAATCACTTAATTTAAACAGATTCACTGGCACTTCACCTGATAGGCTTATAGTTTAATTCCGTTCACCGGCACTTAGCCTGCTAGGCCTATAGCCTGATTCAGTTCACCGGCACTTAGCCTGCTAGGCCTATAGCCTGATTCAGTTCACCGGCACTTAGCCTGCTAGACGTATAGTCTGAATAATTTCACTGCCAATAAATCTGATAGTCGTTTCTCCGTTGGAATTGAATTATATTCAATTCTACGTAACAATCATGCACTTAAAACATACTTGTATAATTCACAACAATAATTTCAGTTCAAAGAAGCTGTAATTCATATTCGAACTATATATGTATATAAATCCATACATAAAAATTCAGCTCAAAATTAATAACCTATATCTTTGAACCACATAGGTTCATGAAATTCAAACACCAAATCCAGCTCAATAACTTCATGATTCAGCCTAACAAATTTATGTATATAACTTTATATCTTGAATCCTACTACTAATATCGTACTATTAAATTTATAATATACCCTAAGTAATATACATTTAACATTCGAATTACTTAAATACATACACATTTTATGGCATTAAATTCACTTCAAAGAAAACATATCATACATTCAAACATATTATAAATAATCTAAGCTAATAATTTCATACCTTTGATTCAATACAAAAATTATACATGTGTATACATACATATTTGCACCTCATATACATTTATATATAATTTATACTTATAATTCAACTCATGAACTTATATATATATATTCATACACAATCGAACCTCATACTCATATATATAACTTCATATCTAATTTCAAGACAACAACTTATACATGTACATATATACATATTCGAATCTAACATATACATATATAATTTCATACTTAAATTCAATATAAAAATGTATATACATGCTTATTCGAACCCTATGAATATTTTTATAACATTCACAATTCAACTAAATTCAAAAACTTATTTATATATATATACATATATATATATTTGAACATTATAAATACAAATATAACATCCATACTTTCACTTAACTCCAAAAACTTATACTTATATGTACATACTTATTCGAACTTCTTATTTACATATATAAATGCTTATATTAACTAAATTCAATTTATATACTTTTAATTATAGCTCATCAATTATATAATAAATATACACACATATATATATATATATGTTGGGTTAATAACATTAAATTGCTAATAGACTTACCTCGGATATCGTTGACTGTTAAATCGGCTACTCGACCACTTTTGTCTTTCCCCGATCCAAATCCGATTCCTTTAATTCTTGATCTAAATTAGGGATTACAAGTGCCGAACCAAGCTTTCTTTTTTTTTTCTTTGTCTTTTGAAGTTTCGGCTAAAATGATGAACCTTTTTGCATGTTTCTTTTATTTTTATGTTTTATTATAACATATATTATCAAAATTTTTAGTTTACCAATTTAACCTTAAATAATTAATATACAAAACATATAATATAAGGTCATTCTTGACCATTGGCATCCACTAACTTATATAGTGGGCTAATTGCATCATAGAACCTCCAAATTATAAAGACAACAACAATTAAACACTTTCATATTTAACCACTAAATTTTCATTTTACGCGATTTAATCTTTTTTATTTAATCAGACACTCAAACGAAAAAATTAAAACACGAAAATTTCACACAATTAAATTCACACATAATAAACACACAAAATAATATTAAAATATTTTTTTAATCGGACTTGTGGTCCCGAAACCACTATGTCCAATTAGAGTCGAAATCGGGCTGTTACAACTCTCCCCCTTTAGGGATTTTCGTCCCCGAAAATCTTACCGGTGAATAGGTTTGGATAACGTTCTTTCATTGCATCTTCTGACTCCCAAGTTGCTTCTTCAACTCCGTTTTTATGCCACAATACTTTGCCTAACGGAATTTTCTTATTTCGTAACTCTTTAACCTCACGAGCTAGAATGTAAATCGGTTCTTCTTCATATGACATATCAGATCTAATCTCAATCTCTGACAGACTAATCACATGTGTAGGATTGGATCGGTACCTACGAAGCATCGAAACATGAAATACATTGTTAATCTTTTCTAGCTCAGGTGGTAACATCAATCTATAAGCAACCGGTCTGACACGCTCTATAATCTCATACGGTCCAATGAATCTCGGACTCAATTTGCCTTTACGACCGAATCTGAGTATTTTCTTCCACGGTGATACTTTTAAAAACACTTTGTCCCCGATCTGAAATTCTATATCCTTTCTTTTCAAATCCGCATAAGATTTCTGACGGTCCAATGCTGATTTCAGACTATCCCGAATCACTTTCACTTTCTGTTCGGTCTCTTTAATCAAATCAACCCCGTGTATCTTATTTTCACTGAGCTCGGTCCAATACAATGGTGTACGACATTTACGACCGTACAAAGCTTCGTAAGGTGCCATTTTGATACTAGATTGAAAGCTATTATTATAAGCAAATTCAATCAAAGGTAAGTATCGTTCCCACGTACCTTCAAACTCGAGAATGCAACATCTCAACATATCCTCAAGTATCTGAATGATTCGCTCAGATTGACCATCTGTTTGCAGATGAAAAGCTGTGCTAAAATGTAGCTTCGTACCTAAAGCATCTTGTAATTTCTTCCAAAACTGCGATGTAAATCTCGGGTCTCTGTCTGAAATAATAGAAACAGGTACTCCGTGCAACCTCACAATCTGAGAAATGTACAATTCAGCAAGTTTATCAAGTGAATAATCAATACGGACCGGAACAAAGTGAGCCGATTTTGTTAATCTATCAACAACAACCCAAATTGCATCTTTCTTGCTTGGTGTTAACGGTAAACCGGATACAAAATCCATCGTAACTCTGTCCCATTTCCATTCAGCTATCATGACCGGCTGAAGCAATCCAGAAGGTACCTGATGCTCGGCTTTTACTTGCTGACATATTAAACATTTCGAAACAAAGTCAGAAATGTCTCGTTTCATACCATGCCACCAATAGTGTTGTTTCAGATCGTTATACATTTTTGTACTACCCGGATGAACAGAAAATTGACTATTATGGGCTTCATTCAAAATCATCTGAATTAACTCTGGATTTTTCGGAACACATAATCGGTTTCTGAATCTCAAACAGTCCTCAGCATCAACTAGAAACTCTGAATCAACAATTAAATCACACTGAGTTTGTTTTGCAATTAAATAATCATCGGCTTTCTGAGCTTCACAAATCTGTTGAACAAATAAAGGTTTTACTTTCAACTCAGCTACTATCGCTCCATCATCAGACATAGCCACATGCGCGTTCATTGCACGTAAAGCAAACAGTGATTTTCGACTTAGGGCATCAGCAACAACATTAGCCTTTCCCGGATGATAGTCAATCGCAAGCTCGTAATCTTTTAGTAATTCTAACCATCGGCGCTGTCTCAAATTCAAATCCTTCTGAGTCATCAAATACTTCAGGCTTTTGTGATCGGAATAAACATGACATTTTTCACCAAACAAATAGTGGCGCCATATTTTCAAGGCAAATACAATAACGGCTAATTCCAGATCGTGCGTTGGATAGTTCTTTTCATGCGGCTTTAACTGCCTCGAGGCATAGGCTACAACTTTGCCTTCCTGCATCAAAACACAGCCCAAACCATTTAAGGATGCATCACTATAAATAACAAACTCTTTACCCAATTCTGGCTGAACTAAAACTGGAGCTTCGGTCAAAAGAACTTTCAATTGATCAAAACTTTTCTGACACTTTTCTGACCACTCGAACCTAACGTCTTTTTGTAGTAAGTTTGTCATCGGGGTCGCAATCACAGAGAACCTTTTCACGAACCGTCTATAATAACCAGCGAGCCCCAGAAAGCTTCGAACTTCCGAAACATTTCTCGGAGGTTTCCAATCAAGTATAGCTGAAATTTTACTCGGATCAACCCGAATACCCGATGCTGATACAACATGGCCCAGAAAACTGACTTCACGTAACCAGAACTCACATTTACTAAACTTTGCATACAACTGCTTATCTCGCAAAGTTTGTAACACAAGTCTCAGATGTTCGGCATGCTCATTTTCGTCACGAGAGTAGATCAAAATGTCATCAATAAATACTACCACAAACCGATCCAGATACTTCCTAAAGATCCGATTCATCACATCCATGAAAATAGCAGGTGCATTAGTAAGTCCAAAAGGCATAACCAGGAACTCGTAATGTCCGTACCTCGTTCGGAAAGCTGTTTTTGGCACATCGGAGTCTTTAACTCGCAACTGATAGTAACCTGATCTCAAATCTATCTTCAAAAACACTGAAGCCCCTTTTAGCTGATTGAACAAATCGTCAATACGTGGCAACGGATATTTATTCTTTATAGTCACCTTATTGAGCTACCGGTAATCAATACACATTCTCATCGTTCCGTCTTTCTTTTTCACAAACAGAACTGGTGCACCCCAAGGAGAGAAACTCGGTCGCGCAAAACCTTTATCAGTCAACTCTTGCAACTGTACTTTCAATTCTTTTAATTCGGTCGATGCCATACGGTACGGAGCTATCGAGATTGGAGTCGCCCCTGGTACTAACTCAATACCAAACTCTACCTCTCGAATAGGTGGCAAACCCGGTAATTCTTCAGGAAACACATCTGAATACTCACACACTACTGGCACGGATTCAATCTTCTTTTCGGTCACTTTATTATCAAGAACAAATGCAAGATAAGCTTCACAACCTTTTCTCACATACTTCTGAGCCGACGTCGAGGATATTATTGCTGGTAAATCATTCAGATCATTAGATTCAATCTGAATAATCCTATCATTCCGACACCGTAGATCAATAGTTTTCCGTTTGTAGTTTACAATAGCATCATGCAGAGTTAACCAATCCATACCCAAAATTATATCAAACTCGTTGAATGGCAACAACATCAAATCAGTGGGAAAACATAAATCTCGAATCATCAACGGACAATTCTTACACTCTTTGTCAACCAACACACACCGGCCCAGGAGGTTTGATACTTTAATTACTAACTCAGTAGACTCAATAGGTAGAGTCTTACTGAATACTAAGGTCTCACACACATAAGAATGAGTCGAACCAGGATCAATCAATGCAATAACATTAGTATCATAAAGAGTGAAAGTACCAGTAATAACATCTGGAGAAGAAGCCTCCTCTCGAGCTCGGATAGCATATGCTCTGGCAGGTGCACGAGCCTCAGATCGAACTGCTGTGTCCTTTGTCCCTCTCTGACTACCACTTACATTACCCAAATGCCTTGGCGGTCTACCCCGTACTGACACATTACTCGGTCTGGTATTCTGCACAGTATTTTGATCAGCTACCATCGGACACTCTCGAATGAAATGATCCTTTGAATCACACTTGAAGCAAGACCGATCATGTAATCTGCAATCTCCAGGATGCCATTTCCCACAATGCTTGCACTCTGATCTATTTTTTCGAACACTACCAAGCTAGCAACTGAAGTAGCTCCTGAACTCACAAGGGGTCGATCTCGATCATACTTAGGAAACCCTGCAGTAGCTTTAGATCGGCTATGATCCTCTCTGGATTTCCTTGAGGTCGACTGGAATGATTTACTAAATGATCGTTTACGGGAATCTCGAGCTTCATAGTCAGCTTTCCTCTTCTCTTTCCCGAGCTCCTCAGCTTTACAAGCTCGTTCAACAAGTACTACGAACTCCTTTATCTCAAGTATGCCCACTAACAGTTTAATATCTTCATTCAGCCCATCTTCAAATCTTTTACACATAATAGCTTCAGTCGAAACACACTCTCGAGCATATCTACTGAGTCTCACAAATTTCCGTTCATATTCTGTCACTGTCATCCGACCCTGTTTCAATTCAAGAAATTCCTTACGTTTCTGATCAATGAATCTCTGGCTAATATATTTCTTACGGAACTCAGTCTGAAAGAATTCCCAGGTCACTCGCTCTTTCGGAACCACCGATACTAGTGTATTCCACCAGTGATATGCAGTGTCCCGTAGCAAGGATATGGCACATTTCAAGCACTCGTCAGGGGTGCAAGATAACTCATCAAATACTCGAATAGTATTATCTAGCCAGAATTTAGCTCGCTCAGCGTCATCATTATCAGTAGCTCTGAACTCTTCGGCCCCGTGTTTTCGAATTTTATCAACAGGAGGTTTAAGTAATCTCATCGGATCACTTACTTGAGGTATAATAGGAACCGAAGATGGATTAGTCGGGGGTGGAGGTTGTTGTACAACCGGATTAGTTCGGACATATTGAGTAAACCAGTCATTCATCATTTGGTAAAAGGCTTGTTTAGCCTCTCCCTCCTGGTTACTCGAGGTCGGTCGAGAATCTACCGGCTCTGTCCCTTGCGTGGGAGCAGGCGCTATACTCTCAACATCATCGGCTACGGCTCGTTCGGGATCCATTACTATACGAAAACACATTTTTAGATGTCAGCAGTCATCACACTATCTCAGTATAAAAATTATGGCATGTATAGCTAGACTCATATACACTACGTTAGTCCGAGAATCGACTAAACCGTAGCTCTGATACCAATAAAATGTAACACCCCTAACCCGTATACGTCACCGAATTAGGGTTACAAGGCATTACCAAACAAACACAATGATTTTTAAAACCAAACTGATCACAAACATGAAAATTAAATCATTTTCGCATTGCTATTTATAATTTACAATCAAAATCTAACTAACATCGTACTCAAACCTATACATGCCATAAGATTGAGTTCAAATATTTAACAAAATACCAAAAGTAGTCGATAGTGTGATAGACTATGCTGATGATCCCCGAGCTCGTAACGCGTCTCCAAAATCTATAAAAACAAATGGACAAAAACAATCAAAGTAAGCTTTTATAGCTTAGTAAGTCTATAGCATATCTAAAATACATATAAAAGAATCATATAATTCTTTAAATAAATTTATTGAAATCACAATTATCAATTATAATTACTAATCAAACATTTCTATATTAAGTCATTTTGTTTAAATCTAAAAGGATGTGTATTTATCTAATACACATAAACGGACAAATGTATATACATTATATGCATATAATCAATTTACTAACATAATCATTAACTGCATATACTGATTTCTATAGTACTTATTGTTCGCACTTCATCGGATCCATTTAAATATAATTGTTCAAATACATATACCAAAAGCATAATTTTTATACTTATCAACTATAAGTGCCGAATGCACATATACACTTATACCCACCTATGTCGAATGCATACATATATGTACATATATATATCGAAAAATTTCATGACAACCGAAATATATATACATACTCACTATTCACAAGGATTCGAACGATTATATACTCATCAACCACCTTGAAACAATGTTCATAAATTTATCCATTTCATATAAACAAAATCATATATATTTATACCCAATGCATAGAATCACTTAATTTAAACAGATTCACTGGCACTTCACCTGATAGGCTTATAGTTTAATTCCGTTCACCGGCACTTAGCCTGCTAGGCCTATAGCCTGATTCAGTTCACCGGCACTTAGCCTGCTAGGCCTATAGCCTGATTCAGTTCACCGGCACTTAGCCTGCTAGACGTATAGTCTGAATAATTTCACTGGCAATAAATCCGATAGTCGTTTCTCCGTTGGAATTGAATTATATTCAATTCTACGTAACAATCATGCACTTAAAACATACTTGTATAATTCACAACAATAATTTCAGTTCAAAGAAGCTGTAATTCATATTCGAACTATATATGTATATAAATCCATACATAAAAATTTTGCTCAAAATTTATAACCTATATCTTTGAACCACATAGGTTCATGAAATTCAAACACCAAATCCAGCTCAATAACTTCATGATTCAGCCTAACAAATTTATGTATATAACTTTATATCTTGAATCCTACTACTAATATCATACTATTAAATTTATAATATACCCTAAGTAATATACATTTAACATTCGAATTACTTAAATACATACACATTTTATGGCATTAAATTCACTTCAAAGAAAACATATCATACATTCAAACATATTATAAATAATCTAAGCTAATAATTTTATACCTTTGATTCAATACAAAAATTATACATGTGTATACATACATATTTGCACCTCATATACATTTATATATAATTTATACTTATAATTCAACTCATGAACTTATATATATATTCATACACAATCGAACCTCATACTCATATATATAACTTCATATCTAATTTCAATACAACAACTTATACATGTACATATATACATATTCGAATCTAACATATACATATATAATTTCATACTTAAATTCAATATAAAAATGTATATACATGCTTATTCGAACCCTATGAATATTTTTATAACATTCACAATTCAACTAAATTCAAAAACTTATTTATATATATACATATATATATTTGAACATTATAAATACAAATATAACATCCATACTTTCACTTAACTCCAAAAACTTATACTTATATGTACATACTTATTCGAACTTCTTATTTACATATATAAATGCTTATATTAACTAAATTCAATTTATATACTTTTAATTATAGCTCATCAATTATATAATAAATATACACACACATATATATATATGTTGAGTTAATAACATTAAATTGCTAATAGACTTACCTCGGATATCGTTGACTGTTAAATCGGCTACTCGACCACTTTTGTCTTTCCTCGATCCAAATCCGATTCCTTTAATTCTTGATCTAAATTAAGGATTACAAGTGCCGAACCAAGCTTTCTTTTTTTTTCTTTGTCTTTTGAAGTTTCGGCTAAATTGATGAACCTTTTTGCATGTTTCTTTTATTTTTATGTTTTATTATAACATATATTATCAAAATTTTTAGTTTACCAATTTAACCTTAAATAATTAATATACAAAACATATAATATAAGGTCATTCTTGACCATTGGCATCCACTAACTTATATAGTGGGCTAATTGCATCATAGAACCTCCAAATTATAAAGACAACAACAATTAAACACTTTCATATTTAACCACTAAATTTTCATTTTACACGATTTAATCTTTTTTATTTAATCAGACACTCAAACGACAAAATTAAAACATGAAAATTTCACACAATTAAATTCACACATAATAAACACACAAAATAATATTAAAATATTTTTTTAACTCGAACTTGTGGTCCCGAAACCACTATGTCCAATTAGAGTCGAAATCGGGCTGTTACAGCTTGTTCTATAAAAACACACTACACTCCATCGTCAAAGCGACAGTCTCATACTCACTAAGTCATTTCTTCTTGGACAATATATCCTTCATAAACTTCACGTAATTAGGAATTTTTTTAAAGCCTCCACCAATGGGATGTTGATGTGTAATTTCTTTAAAACATCCAAGAACTTCTTGAATTCTACCTTTTGCTTCTGCTTATTCTGCTAAAGTCTTTGAGGATATGAAACTCTAGGTTGATATGGATAACTTTTCTGAGGAGGTAACTAGTTTAGGGTTTACCTCATTAGATTTTTCAGCATTTGATTTTTCTGTTGTAGGAACTTCAACTGTTGGTTGACTTTCCTCTTTTTCAGTAGGCTCATCTTCAGCCACAACCTTCTTGGGTTCCAAAATCTTACTACTTCGTAATTCTACCACTTTACAATGCTTCTTACCCAAATTTCTCAAATTTTCTGTATCGCTCGGTAAGGCTCATTCCGGTCTACTATAAAGCTCAGTCGCTAATTGACCCATCTAGTTTTCCAGATTCTTCAATGTTGTTTCTTGGCTTTGGATCGTTGTTGTTTGACTTTGGATCAAGACATCAGTTTTTGCCATGTACACCTTCAACAAGTCCTCCAAACTATTCGATGATTCAGCTTGTAGTGGTTTTGGGGCTTGTTGGTTAAACCCTTCGGTTTGGTTGGGTCTATGTTGCATTTGATTATTGTTCGATCCATTTCCTTGGTTACTTCAAGAAAAGTTCGGATGGTTCCACCACAGAGGATTGTAAAAGTTGGACTATGGTCCTTGTCCACTTCTATTTTGATATTGGTTCCTTAGATAACAAACTGATTTGGTATTTGAAGGGAAATTCTTGAAAGAATGATTGTCCCCACAGTATACACAAAAAACTAATTCATACTGATTTAGTGATTGAGCAGCAAAATTTTTCAAACCATTAGTGGTAAACTGTTTTAACATAGAGAAAATAGAAGATACCTGAGCAGAGAGTGAAGTCAGTGCGCCCACTTCATGCACTCCGACTACTTATCTTTCGGTAACTGCTTGATTTTTCAGTCATTGGTAATTGTTGCTTGCAGTCCTTTCAATGATCTCATAAGCCTCATTATAATACTTAGATAAAATCACACCATTCTAGAAGTATCTACCATTAATCTTGTGTGCGCATTGAGACCATTATAAAACGTCTCCATCCGGACACAATGAGGAATCCCATGATGAGGACACTTACGAAGTAATTCCTCAAATCTTTCCAACGCCTTATACAAAGATTCGTCATCCAATTGTTGGAAAGTTGGTATCTCATTACGCAACTTTGCGTTCTTACTTGGTGGAAAATATTTTATCTCGCAACGGGTACAGAAATAGTTTTAACCTCAGTGCGTTTTCAATCACACCAGCTAACTTAAATGAATTACTCACCTCCATGAATAATCGAAGGTGTAATTGTGGATCTTCTGTGGGCATACCTCTGAATTGGCCCACCATTTAGAGCATTTGAAACATCACTGGTTTCAATTCAAATTGGGTGCCCTTATATCCGGCCTTCTAGTTCCCGGATTTAACTCATTGAAGAGTGGCACAACGTATTGTCTGATGGCACGATCTCTATCATCAGCAATAAGGATTAGGTTGTGCACTTGATTGACTCCATTACCTTGTCCATCATTTCTATTTACAAGGTCCATCTCAGCTTGTCTTTGAGGAGCTCTCAGGTCTTTTTTGTCTAAAAGTCTGCTCGATTTTAGGGTCCATGGGTAATAGATCAATGATTCGATCTATACTCATAAAACACTTGAAAAAGAAATAAAAAATAAAGAATAAATTAGCAGGGTTAAAATAAATAAATAAATAAATAAAAATAAAAACCAAATTGTAAAAATAATTTCACAAAGAATGATGAAAGAAACAGTCTCTGGCAACGACACCAAAAACTTGTAACGAATTTTAACGTGTTTACACAAGTGTACTTAGTTGTTCAAGTAATAAGTAAGTAAAAATGAGTTATCCTCTCCACAGGGGTTGTATAAAATTAAAAAATTAATTACAAAATTATAATTAACAATTTCATGTAAAAAAACTCAATAAATTTCGATAGCGATGATTAGATTAATTAAATGCAAGAGTGATCCCTAATGCAATTTCTAATCAAAATGCAATTTACCTAAGTGTATGAATGAAGGCTTTAGCAACAAAAACAATCAACATTCAATGGGTAGGATAATTATATTAATCTAATCAACTTACTTTCATCATGCTAACATGTTTGAGATTACTTCCATGGAAACTCGATCTCTTATGGGTTTGGAAACCAAATTAAGTCCTCTCGGATCTTTTACTTAGTTAAATATGCATGTTACTGATCATATTAGACTAAGGGCTTCTTAGCATTTATGCAAGGTCACATGGACATTTACGTTTCCAACAGTTTAATTACATAAATCTAAAAACCATGCAAGATAATAAAGTTAACTAAAGATATTATAAACCTTAACTTAGTCAGTTTTAATGGCCTAAATTAGGCATTGCACTTTTCAACTTTGCGTCTACTAGCCGTCGTCTGGTTAGGATCGCTTAGCTAATCTGAGTGCACACAATCACATATGAATGAAATACATCATGATATTAATTGAAAACATAAGTGATTGAAGCACAAAACATGTTAACATGATTTATATAAATCTCATTAAATTAATATAATCGTCCTAGCAGATAGGAATTAAAACTTCATAGTTGATGTCAAAAACATAAAACACAAAGCAAACATGATTAAAATAAATAACAAGAGGAAAGAGTAAACCCTATCCAGTTCAGTAGCCTTTTGGATCTATTCTGACTGAATCAATTTAGCAGGCTTTTGGATCTATTCTGACTGAGGCGCTCCTCCGTTCTGATTGATGCTTCATTTGCTAAGTGTTTAGAAGGTAGCCGGCTAAAGAGAGTTTTTGACAAATCTTTTGAGGCTAAAGACGGAAGAGGGGATGGACTGCTACGCAAAGGAAAAAGGGAGAAGAAATTCAGAGAAAACTAATGTGAGTGAGAGAGGAATGTTGAGTGAAGAAGGATGATTAAGAAGTGAGGGATGGCAAGGTATTTATAGGTGAAGGTAAGGGTTTGAGTTTACTAAAAATGTAATATCCCGAAAATTACTACTGTAATACCCCGAAAATTACTACAGTAAGAAAGTAGGTATCTTTGATAGTAAAATAAGGAAATAAAGTGACAAAAAGGGAAATTTTGAGTTATGACAACATTGGGAAGTATATTATGATATATTAATTCAAGAAAGGATTAAATCACAAAAGTGAGAAAAGTTTTATTGATTAAGAGTAAATACTCAAAATTTGAGGGGGTAAAGTGTAAATATAAAAAATTTAACGGACCAATGGTGCAAATATTTTAAGGGTGGAATAATCTAGAAACTAAGGAAAATGGATGAATTAGGAACAAATTGAAAAGGTGAAGAATTTGGAGGGACTAAATCACAATTTTACCAAATTAAGTGATGACTCAAGGATTGAATTTTTAAAGATTATAAAGGGCAAAATGGACAATTAGAAGAGAGAGAAATCTAGAAGGTAATGATGATGTTGGAGATATTTTAGATTAATTAATTAAATAAATATTAGTTTATTAATATTTTAATTTTATTTTTAAATGATATTTTATTATTTTATTATTTTATTATTTAGTATATATATGTGGAAAGAAAGATGAAAAGCCACCATCCCACCATTTTTTCCCATGCACCAACGTGAGAAGAAGAGAGAAAGAAAGAAACTTTTTTTTACAATTTGGTCCTATCACCAAAAATTTACCATTTTCATCTAGAAATCAAAAGAATTTCCATATTCATCAAGAGAGAAAGATAACAAGAAGACTATGGGGAGCTAGAATATCAAGTTAGATTCAAGAAATAGAAGCTGGAGGAGAGAGCAAATAATCAAGTTAAAGATTGAAATCAATATGACAAGGTAAGAACATCAAGATTTTAATATATTTTTAAGTTTGATATTATTGAAAAAATATGGAAATATTGTTAATGTAAAGTTTTCGTATATATGGTCCTAATTTCTTGATATGTTAGTGAAGAGAAAATAAGAGAAAGTGATGAGAAATAGTGTGGAGAAAGAAAATAAGGGTGTTATAAACATGGTAATAAACATCTTGCACTAAAACAGTTTTGGAGAGCAACAGTAGGTTAAATTTTAAAAATCACCATAAATTATGGGAATCGAATTAGAGGATGAAAAAAATATGGAATTAAATATTATTAAGTCTAGTTTCTCATAGAAGAAACGGTGTAAGTAATGAAATTTTAAATCATGAGATATAATAAATTTTGTGAGATAAGGTCAGAATGAATTCTGGTTCCCCTATTTTGACTTTGTAAAATCATAAAAATTGAATAAAAATAATTAGAGGCTTAAATTTATATATTTAAAATAATAAATTAGTATATTTTCAATATAAACAAATGGGAACATCATCTAAATCCTGTACGAGGAGATAATTAATTTTTAGTGAAGAAGGGTCGGAACTGTCAGACAGCAGAACATGGATGACTTTAAAGAATAAAATGTACTTATTGGCTAAACCAAAAATTCTGAAAATTTTATAGTAAGAAGATATGTGAGTCTAGTTTTAGATAAAATTAACGTATCTCAATTCAGAGTTACATAGCTCAAGATATAAATAATTTTGTGACAATGACTCAAGTGGACAGCTTTGAATGAACAAATAAATAAATAGTGAAATTATAGATAATGTTACATATAAGCATGTTATATACATTAAGGATGTGGAATGGAGAGGAGGAGGAGGAAAATATATGATTATTCAACTAGCATGAGTTTTCATTAAAAATGGCTAATTTGCATATTTTAGGTTCAGGGACTAAATTAAATAAAAGTAATATTTTAAGGGTAAATTTGTAAAAATGTCAAAAAGTGAGCAAACTGTATGAAATGAATTGTTTTATTATTTAAATTAATAAATTGAATGAAATATTAATTTATATCAAGATTGGGTGGAAATTCGAGGAAAATACAAAATTACCAAAATGTCCCTAAATTTTGGTATTTCTGCAATTTAGCCTGGTAAGTTCATGTAACTTGAATTATATTCTTAGATGATTGAAATATATATATATTGGATTGAGAAATTGATTTGAATTGTGAACATGAGAAATTGTGAAATGAATGAAATGGAAATAAAGCTTTGAATTACATGAGTAAATATCGGGTCTCGTAGACCCTATTTATTATGAATATAATATTTCGAGGATATGTTGTAAAGAATTATAAAAGCACGTTAATAATTTAAAATTTTTAATTCGGATGAAATTTTGCAACTCGGTTTAATACATATGCAAATGTATGTCTTCTAGTAATGCCTCGTACCCTACTCCAGCGTCGAATACGGGTAAGGGGTGTTACAATGTGACATCGCCAGATTAGGTCATAACGTTTAGACCGGGTTTGGGGTGTTACAAAAAATATGTTTAAATTTTCTTCCTTCCCTCTATCGTGTGGTCGGCCATGCTTCAAAGAACAAGGGATGACCAAGTCTTCTCCATTTGAATTTAAATTCAATCTAAAAATAGCTAAAGAGTGGACGGTTTCAAAAGAGAAGTTATTGGGCTAAATTCTGATTATTTTCCAACTGCAAGGACCTCCAATTAATTATACCAAAACATATTTTGGGCAGCCACCTTTAAGTGTCGAATTTGGGCTCTTAGTTCCTTTTGTTGGACAGTTCTTTAGTCCAAAACTTAACAGACATGTCCATCTTTCATCACCTTCTTTATTGGGTGAAGTAGTCAACCTCATGCCCCAAATTGCATGGTTTTTCCGTCCACATGGATAACTTGTACATGTCCATGTTTTATTTATTTAAATCATGTCTCTAATGGACCTACATAATAAAAATTACAAACATTAATAAATTAACATGAATTAATATAAAATATGCATAAAAATCATGTAATTAAGCATAATTTCGCATACTTTCTAAATTCATGTCTAAAATTGCTAATTAAGTGAATTCACTTATTTCAATAATAATTACTCCAGATAAAGACATTTATTAAGTAAAAAGGTGGTAAAAATATATAGAAAAACCCTATATAATTTTGAGTTTACATTGGTCAAGTAATATTCATTCAGGATTCTCATTTATATTTTTCTAAGAATTTATAGACCACGAAGAAGAACAAATTATGAATTCAAGTGACAGTTATTAAATTCCTCAAATAGGAAAGCTTTATTTTTATGTGTGTGTGTACTAGGGTTTGTTAGGAAGTTTTCTTCTTCCTTTGGTATTAGACTCTAACTCTTTTTCTTTCTTTTAAATGCCATATTTCCTTGTTAGACTAAAGCTAAAATTTTTTTTAGGAATAATCAGAGGATGTTCTATCCTCTGATAATTCTATAGGTTCATGAAAGGTATTCAGAATTGAGGATTTTGACCTTCAGCAAGGAGAGTCTCAGGTAAGTCCTCAATATTGACTCCTACAAGTCTTTCCAGATAAATCTTTTGTGACCAATGTTCCAGTATCAGAGAATGAATATTTGAATCGTTTTTGATAACTATGTGTGATATCTTGATGTAGCGTCCTTGTGAGTCTAGTATGTAATGGACTGTATGTAAGGATGCATATGATTCTATGGAGCAACTGTGTATGTGTCTAAGATTTATATTATGATATGTGATCGCGTGATACTTGATTGTGTGATGTGTGTGAAACGTATACCAAGCATGATTTGGTTAAGAAATGAATATAGCCTATGTGTACCTATGTTAGACTTATCTAGTTTGATTGATAAAGATGGAAAAATAGGGTGTAACTGAGAGATGCGAGTTTTGACACCGCGGTGGTTTTCAATGTGTCCGTCGGGATGGTAAAAACAAGTTATGATATGATAAATCTGAAATAAGTCCATGCCCATAGCACATTTTAGAGAGACCGGATGAGCCGCATTTATCCACTAGGATTTTTGCTTGTCTTGAGGCGATGGTAGGCAAACCTCATGCAATTGTTAGTTTAGGAAAATCCATATCGTAAACACGATAGTTTACTCGGGGTACCTGGGTGGCATTCTTTTTGGCCTTTGTGGCTTATTCTGTATGTTGCCTTTGTGACGTATTCTGCATGTTGCCTCTATGGCATATCTCTGTCTAGCCCCTATGGCATATTCTGATAAATCTGTGACAAGGATATGATCCGTCTGAAGTTATTTGGTGTGAAAAGTTTTGTGATGAAATCGAATAAGTTTTAAAGGAAGTTTCCTTGAAAAGAAGTATGAATCAGTATGTTCAATAAGGGTATCTACCATGGTTATCTGTTAAGATTATTATAAGGGCATATTCAATGTAAGGTTCGTTAGTTTGAGCTATTTGTGTTATTAAGGTGGAAATCTGAGTTATCTAGTATTTATTATATTTGAATAATATCATGTCTTGTTTTGAGACTTGAGGGAATCTGAGTTATTCGTTAATTTGGTGGTTTTGTACCATGTAACTAAGACATGTGGAATTCTACTAATTAATCTAAAGTGGTTCTCATCAGTATGAGTATGTATTGGGTTGAGATAGAATATAGTTCAATTTAAGGTCTGATTTAGCAAGATCGGTAAGTGGTATCCCCCAAGAACGATGTTTGTGATTAACTATTACAAAATAACTATTTAAAATTGTCTGAAGAGAAAAGAAAAAGGTAGTACATTTGTTAAGATCTAGAGATAGCCAAGCAATTAAATGAATGATGAAACGTGAAACGTTAATAATTGTGAGTGGTGTATAAGTATGCGATCATTTAATTGGTAATGTGAAGGTATTCGCTAAAGACAAATATGAGGAAATCCAAATATTCAAAATGAGGATTTCAAAATGATAAGTGAAAAAAGGTATGTTGTGTCAAATCTCACTAAGTTCCTCTTAACTTACAAAATGTTATGTTTATTTTTCACATTTTGTTATTTAAATGTGGTTGTTGAGAGGGACAAGATAGGAGTACACTAGAGAAGCGATGAATGGGGAAAACTACACATACAGTGGACCTGTTTGGACAAGTGGCATATTGTAAGATTACACCATATGAGTTTGTTTTATTAAATTTATGTATTGTAATAAATTTTTATAGATATGATGGATGATGTTCAACTATATTTCCTTGTTTTTTTAATAATTAATTATGGTAAACATTAAGGAAAACATCTTGAGTCAAAATTATAAGAAGGAAGTTTCGAATTTTTGTTAAGAGAATTGTGTAAAAACACACGAGATCCAGACCCATGGAATCAGGTTGGGTTGAGGGTGTTACATCGAAAAACTAAACGAGGAAGAGGTTGTGATGGCTGTGGCAAGAGCAGTAGAATTGATAGTCCTAGAAAGGCAGTCAAGATCGGTCCTAGAGGTATTAAGACTACCTAGCATGTGGTTGCATTGATGTATGAATGTAGCTCCACCGAGGAAGATTTAAATCATTATTTAGGATCCCAAGGCATCCTTCTGTCGACTACGACTTTCAACTAAGTCGAGGGTGTCACCTTCCCCTCATCTTCTAGAGGCTAGCTTCCACCCGCCTTTCCACCCCTTTTTTTTGCTTGGTGCTCAATGAGTATGGCATTACATCGTGGCAACTCTCTGCCTTATCCTAGTGGACATTGGTGGCCTTCTTCATAAATTGTTATATGCATTGTAAGCCATTGATGCTAGATGTATTCAATAAAAATTACCAATTAAAGGTGAAAAAGCAAGGGGTCTTAATTGGAAATACCCTCTTCCGTACATGTCAAGGTTTTGAGCCCATAATCTAAAATTGGACTTCGAACCTTCATCTTAGAATAGACAAATTTGTGAGGGTCATCAATATGTTCAAAATTGGGCTCGACTTTCCCACCTTTTGGTCTCAACCCGGGAGGATGTTTGTTCGCAAAGTCAGTCTGCTAACTAAGCAGTTGCATGGAAACAGTTTAAATGATTATGGACGGGGCGTGTACTAGAATTAGGAGAGATTGTTACTGTTAGACATGTGTTCAAATAATGTCTGCAAGGATTAAGCCCCAATGGTCACCATGCTAATGAACTTCTATTATGGGCGGATTCTCAGAAAGTCCTTACTGTTGAAACGACTTGGCCATATAACTCTAATAAATATTTGGCACGAAATCTAGTGGCGACGATGAGGGAACCTCCCTTTCCCTTTTCTATGAAGCTTGTGGGATTCACCCACACCACTGGAATATTATAAGTCATGGTACATCTTCTACTTCTTCTCTCAGTCGGGCTAACTCTCATGTTGAGTGGAGGGTTTTCTTAAAATTCTCATACTACTATGCCTGCTCCAGTAGTCATGGATGTCCTAACTTTATTAAACGACGTCAAAATGAAGGTACTACTACTATGCCACCAAAAATAGGGGCTGGAAAGAAAACACAGAAGAGGCAAGGGGTGGAAGGAAGCACCCAAGACTTTAATGGCAGTGCTTGGTGTAGAATCAGAAAAGTGACTACTCCTCTGAGAGTCAACACTTCTTTAGTTCCTGCCTTCTCCTGTTCCTACCCTACAAGTGGAGTTTACCAATTCTGCAAACTCCTAAGTCCACACCATTGATCTTCCTTCAACTAAAATTCCATCAGAGGTAGTGCGCCTAAGCCAACCAGTGGCTCTTTTCAATTCCTCACCCCACAATACTTCTACTGGAGAAGCAGATGAACTTTTTTGTTGGCGAGATCTCATTAATTCAGGGCCATCTCCTTTCTCGTTGGGCGCTATCCATCAGTAGCAAAACAACATTATGCCTCAGCAGGTGAAAGAGGCTCTCCTCTCATACCTTTATTCAAATTCTCAGTTATCTCTACTCTCGATTTTGGCAGGGTCCTCCGAAGCCTTAGTGGCAGAATATAGGCTTATGAGTTGGGCCCTTCAAGAAGCTTATCAGCAAAACAGTGCTAAAGCGAGTACTTTAATTCCTGTGTCTTAGTTAGGAAGGCTAAGTTTAAGGATACACAAGTCAAGTATGCGCAGGTGGAGGAGGACAATAGTTGGTTGAAGGCTAGAGAGTCCTATTGAGAGGAGAAATTCAAAGCCCAACAACAATGTCACTTATCAGACTTGCAAGGTCTAGGCCAATCCAACGAAGAGGCTCTGAAAAAGCATCAAAAGGACTTAAGGAAAAATTTGACAAAATCCTAAATTGAGGTCTAATCTGGTCTTCCATGCCCAAGTTGTTGTGGGCCCTCTAAATATAAGCTAGGTAGACTTTAACTATCTTCAAAAGGTCTCTATATATTATCTGAACTTTAACGTCTATAACCCTAAAGGTAAGGACATGGAAAAATTCTAGAAGGAATGGAAGCAATCAACCAACTTCTTCATTCCCATTAAGCTTGAAGTAAAGGATGAGGAAGGGGACTTAGAAGGTTCGACTGATCTGGAAGAAGTCCCTAAAAATCGCCCCTAAATAGAAGAAGCCCCCATCAAACCAACTAACTAACCAGTTGAGGGAGGAAACTGAGAATTTTTTTACTTTTCTTGTACTTACTCTTTTTATTCCTCTTGTAATATTTTACTTGTCCTTTAATCAATGCAATTATCATTTTCCTTCCCAACTATTTTTCTTACCACAAGATTAACAGCATATTAACATACTCACCATATTAAGGTTTTTAACTTACCCAAGGGACTAAGCTACGCTTGACGTATTATGCATACAGGGCTGACTCTCACTTAACTTCTAGATGATCAACTAAACTAAAAGTTCTGATATCAATTAACTTGTAATGCCCTATACATGACCCAATTTACCGAATCCAGGTATAAGACGTTACAATAATCACTTACTTAGCTAAATTTTTCAATCAATTAAAGCCATGCTGAATGTACCTCTTATTTATTTAAAATGCTTTCTAGGATAATAGGTTTGAAAAATACATTTATCGTTTATCACAAAAATTTTAAAGGTAAAATAAAACCTTACAACAAATTGCTTAAATGAACAAACATATTTGTAGCAAGTATTACTATTTCATTTGGAAAACATATTTCCATAATGTCCCTTTGTATGCATAATATTGCCTTCAATCTACCGCCATGGTGCATTCTTAGCTTAGTCCCTCTTGACATAGAGGTTCAGCTCACAAACCTGCTAACCAAAACACGTATATAAGTTTACAAGGAACTTAGTGAGTCTCACTCATTTTTACCTTTTTATGGAGACGTAGATTCTTTTGACTCAAGGTCTTGAGTTCCCTCTCAGACCTTGGTGGACACACTTCTGATTCTTGGTTGGCGGATAATCCTACGTAAATCTCTGCACTTAACTATCTTATACTCCTTTCACCTAACTAGAGGATTTCAGAATTTACACCATATTTCAAATCCCATTACACAATTTCTTTATTTGCAGTTAGATACGCTTCTCAAAATGATACCCAGTGGATATCACTCTTGGCGGATTCCCTTGTCAGACTCATCGATTGCTGGGACACCAGTTACATCGTGTCTTTAAATCAGTCTCAATAGTCATACTTGCTTAAAAGAACATAAAATTTCAATACATGCAATAGAATTCTAAATAACATTAATATAAAACCTTAAGTACATTCCAAGTTTGGCAAACACTTATGCCACCAACATTTTGAATGTCTAAAGTTCCTTGTTATGGAAGATCACTAAGGCGGATTCATCAGTAGGTTACTCTATCGAGAATACTTTCGAAAAATGTCTCACAAGGATAGCCAGATCTCACTTAAGGTAGTCTAACATCTTGCGACTTGCTCATTACAAAATTTACTCTACGAGTTTCCCAGATAATTCGCCACAAAAGCTTTCCAAAAAATTTTGTACTTACTGTCCCGGCGGACCGTCTTAGTAGATGCCATGGGGCTTTTTCCACATGGTCTTTTACCTTCACACCCTCTTGGCATATTATCATACAATGACATGGCCATGAAATTTCCACAAATTTATTTCGTAATCTGTTAGTCTGATTAGAATTGTAGCTACTCCATCGGAGGCTACACAATAAATCTCTATTTTCACAGTGATTTGCCTGTCCAATTAGCAATATGCTTGCCTTACTAGTGGCATGACAAACGGATCTATTTATCACCTTTTTACATAACCCAAAATTATCAGGTACTGGACACATATAACAGAAAGTAGAAAACAAGGACTACACACATGCTAGTTACAACACCTTATACCACACAACGTCATACCATGCTACACATTATTCACCTCATTTACGTATTTGTGGATATCTCTCAGAGACATGAATTCATATAATTATATGACATGCAAGAGTCAGGTTTAAAGATTCACCAAAAACCTACCTTTACCTTAGCCTAGAGCTTCTAGGTAACGCCCTCCACCCGATCCGGTTTACCAGATTCGAATGTTAGATGTTACGCCTTATAACATATACAACTTAATCTTTTTATTTATTTTCCTATGTAAAAATTTTATATATGAGTGTGAAAAGTTCAGTTTTCTATTCGAGGTTCCTATGTATGTATTGCAAGTGATTATCAAAAAAATTCATAGTACTTAAGTTTTGTTTCAGTGACATCTATATTTAAGTTTCAGCTTGACTAAGTACCTTTAAACATAAAAAAATATTATACATGGGTTTAATCTTGAGTGTGCCTCTTATCACATTTTGTATACATAATAGCTCGATCCACCACTATTTTGCACAACCCTAGCGTCATCCCTCTCCACACACTTCTTTACAACCTGAAACATGAAATAGCTTTCGTAAGTTCATAAGAACTTTGTGAGGTAATCCTTCAATACCTATTTCCTTATGCCTTAATGATTTAGATGCTTTTTCTATCCTTCACGTATCCCTTGATCTTTCTTTTTCGTCTAGCAGGTACTTACTAGGATTTTTCTCATGTACCGTGATTATCCTTTCTTAGCTGAGGCCATTTCCTTTCCCTTAATATCATTAAGGACTTACCTTCCATTCTGAATGATTAACCATTTCCTTGTCATCTTCCAGTATACAACCCATAATCATGCAAACTATTCCTTCTTATGAGTGTATCATAATACAACTTCATTACTTTCCATATTTCTTTGAGATCTTGTCCTTACGCAAACCTTTATCCTCTTGTTCACCTTATCAATGCACTTATGATTTCATTTCTTACTTACCGAATTTATCATTTACATTTGGGGCAAAGTAAACTATGCCAATTACTCAGTGTAGAGTTCGCCAAAATTTCTATTTTATTCTCAAGTATCATTTCTTTTACTTATACCTTAAGTCTATGTAAGGTTCACCATACCTTTCCTTTAGAGGTCCTTCCTTTAGAGTTCTCTATATACCTTATTCCTTCTGCTTGTCCCTTTTGAGTTCATTACATTTGCCATGCCTTCAAGGTACTATACTTACCATTCCTTCAGGAAACCTTACACACCATTCATTCCTTGTCCTTTGAAATTTTTTTGTTCGTTATTCACCACAAGGGTCTTTTCTTAAATAGATGCCACAAGGTCTATTCCTTAAATTGCGCCACGATTCTGTATTCTCCACAAAGGCTTTCCTATCCAGAGCTTTTCCATAAAGGTGTTCTTTTACATTTGATGCTCGCCACAAAGGCTTTCTTGTCCAAAGTTTTTTCCACAAAGGCATTTCTTTACATTCAGTACTCGCTACAGAGGCTTTCCTATCTGGAGTTTTTCCATAAAGTCAATCTTTTACATTCAGTACTTGCCACAAATGCTTTCCTATCCAAAGCTTTTCCACAAAGGCATTCTTAAACAAAGATTGCCATAAAGGCTTTCCTTCTCTTGGAGATTTAGGCGATAGGGATTTGCCTAGTCTCACACTTAGTAAGGTTTTCCCCTCATAGTCCTGGGACACATAGAGAACCACATTAGGTAATAAACTTCCTTAAATTTTTTTATATGATTCCATAACTCACCAGTTATGGTTTTACATAATATGGTTTGTCAACGTTATGGCCAAGGACCTGTCCTTTTAAGTATTCATGTTTTTAGTCCTTACGAACCCTTTTGACAACTCTGAAGATAGACACAAATTCTTCATACTTAGACCCATCTTTCATGAACTCATCATATCTTGACTTACACATAACAAACACATCCAAAATTTTCACACACAATAACATATTTCCATTATCCAAACACAAGCATCCTTTAACCTCAAGATTCATGTTTCATACTTTGACCACGAAACTTCATGTTATCCATACACGCAAGTTCATAAATCTTATGTTCCTCATTAGAGCCATGACATCATATTTTACTAGTTCTATTTCACGATTTGGTTACTTAGCATAGAAGTTTCTAGAAGGTATATTATGCATGCATGAGTTAGTTTAGGGACTCACCTGATAACCTCAAAGGGAGTTTAAACTTTAGATCTAAACTTTCCTTGTGAAATCAACAGTTTGGGCTCTAGATCCATCATTCAGCCAGATGCTACAACCTCCTTTGCCTTGTCAAATAGAAACAATTCGTTAAAACCCATCCAAGTAACCATTATCATCATTTGAAACCTAGACATCTCTGAAAGCCGTATTTCTTCAATCATATTTACAAATCTATGTTCCCTTGAAAAATAAAAGTCACGAACTGTACCATATAGTGAAGAAAATCACTAGAAATATCTAGGATTCTGAACTCAGCCTAGGGCAATGTTTATATCTCTCTTTAGCCCTAAATATTTTTTATTTCTCAGAGAAAAAAGAGAATGAAGATAACATTTTTTTAACCTAATCGAAGTGTCCTTTTAACATAACCCAAGTCTTTATGAGAACTTGGCAAATTTCACATCAAGACTGAGTGGCCTTATCAAAATTTATCACTTTTAAGAACTTACTTGATTACTCCTTTAGCCTTTAACCTTTCCAGTTCACGTTTGGTTAATTCCTAACCAGCTTTCCTCACAATTTGGTTGGCACGGGACCATAATGGCTACAGAGTGTACTATGCCACAAGCATGAACTCACATCCTGAATGTCATTTTACATAACCATAAGTCTCATTTCACCACTCATAGTAATCAGACATGAAATCCTTACTTTATTCTCATATTAGAGTCCGCCCATTCTGAACGCCAAGAAGTGCATTTGGGCGAATACTATTTCGCCAATCGTACCCTTCTATAACTATGCACCATAAACATATATTCGTACATTCATACCATTATTCTTTGTTTGGTCATACCTTATCCATTTCATGATTTCCCTTAACTATTCCTATTACAAAGGGTCTCATAGATATAATACTTTTGGTTTGCCACATACTCGGCCACACTCTAACTTCTATCTTCTTATCTTGTTACTATACAGGGTTAGCCATAACACTTCTTACGAAGATTTTTTTAGGATCCACCGAGCTAGGGCATATAAGCATTTTCGAGGAATTTTTATGCTTAGCCAAATCTTTATGTTTTACTCACCTAAACCTTACTCTTTGTGCCTTACATCCAATAACATCGTTCGATCATTGGGACTTCGTCAAGCAGGATGTTACATCTTACTTCGACAGTCCTTCTCGATCCAACAACAACAACTGCTTAAACGATCAAAAGATTTCCATTAAAATATTTATTACTGACATTTTACTAATATTTCAACTACAAGCGACCCCTATGTAGGGCCTTCTTGTAACACTCTTCCCTTCTATAGTCGTAACATGTAAAGTTGTAAGACTTACTAGAAGGCTGAATCATCTATCTTAGTTTGACCTTAACAAAGAGGGAGAAGAGAATGTTGATGTTAAAAGGAAGAACCTAAGCATTAAGCAGATAGCCAAAAACCATTCAAAGTGTCCACTTCCTATAAATACATTCTCAGTCCCCTGATTTCCTTACCTAATCCAGGGTAGGTAAAAGAAAATCTAGTGATGATTAACCTCACTGTTGAGCATTAAATACATGCCAAAAACCATTCCAAGTGTCCACTTCCCATAAATATATTCTCGATCTCCTGATTTCCTTACCTAATCTAGGATTGGTAAAAGAAAATCTGGCAAAAATTAACCTCATTGTTGACCAGTCATGAGGAGGTCAAATAAATCTCATTTACTCCTGTTGAGAAATGGCCAACCATGTTGCACATGATGATTTGTTTAGTTGGCTTGATATTGAGTACAAGTAATTTTTCATTGATTTAGCTACTCTTCTCTTTACTCTGATCTTTGCCTTCTGTTACTGTAGAATTCCAACAACTCCCAACTAACCTGATATAAAATCCAATTGAACAATACTCATACAAATCAGGTGAACTATATCTTAGCGAAGACTCTCATTTGGCGTGGTTTCAAAGACAATTAATTTTTCTTCAGTTTCCCCACACTCTTTAAAGTCTCTTAGTGGTCAAACAAAACTCTAGGGTGCACCCCTTTATAGGCGCATACTCTTTTAGGCGTAATATTTCTTCACTTGAAAACATCCTGCAACTATTTCTTTAGATACCCCAACGGGAAAATGCTTTAACGTTAGTATGTGCCAATACTCTAACTCACCAACGAACTAGTCGAGTGGTGAATTAAGCTGCCATGGTGCACTTGACTGCCTGCGGATGCACTAACGTCCAGATTGTGAATACTATAGTAAAAGATATATAGATGAAGAGGTATCCACAAGTATATGGGTCCAGTTGTAATATAGTTACAACAGAGTAGGTGAGTACTCCGAGGATCGTACCCAAGGGAGGATAGTGCTTGATCAATTTTAACCTAAACACTAAAAGATCTAATTGGTACTCAAAATAAGTTATAGTATGAAAGTAAAAATAAAATGAGTTTTTAATACTTTTGTAATAATAAAATTATGTAAAATAAAATAATAAATATCAATAGATTAGAAAGCAGAATTAATCAAATCTAGTTATGGGAGATTTAGCTTACTTCGGTAATTTTCATTAACTGTTGCTTCGGGTTCCTTGTCAACCAAGTAGTCGTTGTCCAAGCAGGACCTTCTGTTCTTCCATTAAAATAATGAGTCATCAAGGACTACTTATCTTCTGACCTTACAGTCTAGACCAGCTCGGGATTAAGGCGTTCATGAATGGGCCATACCAATTTTGGGCTAATTCCCACCTTGATAACTTCCTGAGGTCGTCAAGCCTAGGGTTTATTTCACGTTCTTCCTTTCTCGAACAACTGATCCATTAAGTAACCTTACAAAATAGTTAATTCATCATACCTCCACTCACTAATCCCCAATAGAGGGATTAGTTCCTCATGGTTTTCGTAAATACTATAAAATTGAAATAAAAGATTGACATAATAAGCAAATCAAAAATATAAGATTTAGGAAAATGCTTGATTTGTATTAAGAGCAAGAATGAATCCATAGCGTCTAATCGCATTCTCAAATTGGATCTCCCAAAATAAAATAAAGACAAAACGGAAGTAAACTAAAACGTAATAAAAAGAGAAAAACTAAACTAAACTTAAGAGAGAAATTCTAAGCTAAGGAATTGGTGTCCATAATGTGTAAGAAATGAGCATATTTATAGATTTCAGGTGGTCGTCATCTTTAAACCTAGGTTAGCTAACGTTCTCAAGCTTTAAGTTTGATTATACAGACCAAAGCGCCTCCTGGCCCGTGTTAATTGCAGTCCAGAATCGATGTCGTGACACACCAGGACCTATGTCGTGACAAAAGAGTCAGTATACTCCTCTTGAGATATCTTCAAGGGTATGTCAGAAATCCTTAGGTTGTGTCGCGACATCAAAGGCAGCATTTTGATTTCTCTATTTTGCTCCCTATATTGCGACATTGATCATTTCGTGTTGCGACATAGTGATCAGTATCGGTTTAATACACCTTCTAATGGTTTCCTGCACACTTACAAAGTTTATTAGCTCACCCTTAGGCCTTATTCGACCCCTAAGGTCAATAAAAGACTCACTTTGCACATTTTATTTACTTTAAGAAAACTTACGAAAACATAATTAAAACTTAATGAAAATGCTTGCTTTCAAGCTCCTAAAGTGTGGAATTTATTTTGATTTTCTACACTGAATTACGACAGATCAGTGCCCAAAACAAAATTAACATACGTTATCTCACTCTTAATTGAATTTATAAATTTTGAGGTGTGACAATATAGGTCTGCATAGGCAACTAATGAAGATAGAGTATGCAGGGATAATCCGCCAAGAGGTCAATCGCTATTAAATTTGTATTTTGGTATTACATCTATCAATGGAAGCTTTGTGTATGCAAGGCTTTGTGTAGTCGAACGTGAAACCTTCAGTTAACAAGTCATCAGTTGGAAATCAATTGCAATTAAGTAAAATGAATTGTTCTCTGAGATGTGTGAGTAAATAAGCGACAATATCATTGAAGATATTATGCCTAGTACAAGTGAGCTAGTTCGTATGATATAAATATTATGCCAATGAAATTGGTGAATTGTCCTAGTACAAACAATTAGACTTTAATTCTTAATCATGAAGCGCCAGCTTGTTAGCATTCTGTTAATGCAAGGTATGTATAACTTACATATGCGTCATTATGTATTGTAGGCTCGTATTCAACAAATTGGGTTCGTCCATTATGTACTTGCCAAAATGAATTATGCAAGGCAACTATCTATTAAGGCTATATATATTTTGACACTCCGAAAGACTGTATCTTGCGTCTCTACGATAAGAAGTTGTGGGTTCGGCTTGGGAGCTTTTCATCACCCTTCATTCAAGGTTGTTATATATTTATATTAATTTTTTTATCGTATAAAAATTTCGGGATGTACATAAAGACTTAGTTTGAATTCGTATTTGTAAATTTGATTCTAATATTGAATCTCTTTCAGTTTTCTTAATGTAGTTTTACTCTGCTATACATTTCAAATGCATGTATTCCCTGTATTTTGAGTTTAAATGAGTTTATAAATTGATTTATAATGGTTTGGAACTCAATGATAAGTTATAGTAGAGTTTGGGGATGTTTTATAGTGTTTTCGGATTAATTTTCAGTTCTAGGGGCTTTAGTATCAGTACTTGGCCTTGGAGGTATCTCAACAAATCAAACAAAATGCAAACATCTATGGTAGTAGGGACTTGCATCATTACAACTAGGGAGTTGTACCAATAACACAATGTTAGGGCTAAACCACTTCATTATTTTGAGTTATTTTGACTTTCTGGGGTCCATTTTGGGTCTCAAGCACCTCCGATCACCCCCAAACCTCTTCAAAATTATTTTAAATCAATTATAAAATCCCCAAATTATCTCTAATTTGATTTTATGATTTTATAAAAATGTTTTAAGTTTTGAAATTTTAAATAACTTTGAGATTTTGATAAGTACGTGCTTTAGTGGCACTTCCTATTTGTATCGTATGTCGAATGAATGGGGGTGTTACATGTGCTTTACCCTATTTTAAATAGGATTTATTTAGGATTTACACTTCAAATAGGTTTAAATATGCCACAGGTTCCTATAATCTTCAAGAAATTAAAATTTAGTCTCTATACTTTAGTTTTGAGAAATTGGATCTCTATACTTCTCTTGGTTTGAAAATCTTTGTCCCTTCGTCAGTTTTTGCTGTTAAGATGATTGATTTGGTTGCTTAAAAAAGGTGAAATAATTCTTCTAGCCCTTATTTGTGTCAATTTGGTCCTTACTCTTTAAAAGTATATAAACAATTACAAAAAATGTTTTGAATTATTTTATTTTCCATAAAAATATAAAAAATTATGAACAATTAAAAACTCTTTAAAATTGAAAAAAATAATTTTAAAATATATGAAAAACATTAAAATTAAAAAAATTAAAAAAGAAATATTTACTTAGACATGCTCATGGGTTTGGTTGAGTTGGGTTGTAGCCTGGATCCAAAAAGATTTCAGGTCCAAAGTCGTTTTTGGCTTGTCCTGGACCATAAAAAATCTTGTCTAAGCTAGTCCTAAGTTAGGTTGGGCGAGCTACCTGGCCATGGACAAGTCTATTAATTCACTCCATGAATGTTATAAGGTCTCTCCAAACTTTTTGAGCTATTTGTTCTGCCCATATGAATCAAAATTGAACAAAAAATTTTAATTAGATTAATTATATATCAAAAATATTTTTATGTAAATTTAATTATAAATTATATAGAATATTAGTATAAAATATCTTTTTTAATAATGATACAACTTTGAATATGTTTAAATTATTTAAAAATTATTTACCCCATGGTACATCGATTTTTAATTATTTTTCCATTATAATTGATTTGAATTAAATAATGGTACAAAGTATAAACTTATTTGAATTAAATTTAAAAACATTTTGTAAATTTTTGTTCAAAATATAGTATATAAAAATTTCAATGCTTAGTTTTTTACTTTTTTTTGCCAGAATGGTGTCTTTTATATAAAATTATTTTAATATAGTGTATTTTGAAAAAAAATATTAAATTTAAGTTGAATAGATTTATAGTTTGTATCATTATTTAAAATTTATTTTATATTGATATTTTATATACTTGTACTTAAATTTACATAAAAATATTATAATTAATCTTATTGAAACTAAATAAAAAATATGTTTAAATTTGATTTAATATTGACTGAACGAATAACTCAAAGTTTGGAGAGATTTTATTACCATTCATGGAGAAAATTAATAGACATGTCCATAAGTCGAGCAGCCTGTCTGGCCTGATAGGCCCAAGTCTAATTGAATTGAGCTTGAATAAGGTTTTTTATGTCCTGGATCAAATCATCTTGAATTCAATTTAAATAGTAAAGAGATTTTTAAAACTACATTTAATTCTACAATACATATAATATTAATATAAAATATATTTTAATATTTTATTAAATTTTGAATAGTGAAAATGAGATTTTTAGGAGAGCCGAAAGCGGGACTGGACTTGAAATTTTTTTTACCCCGGCTATGGCCCAACTCATGGACAAGTTTAAGAAAATAATGTTTTTTAGAATTTTTATATATTTCATATATTTTAAATTATAATTTTTTTAATTTCTCAAAATTTTTTTATATTTTTATTGAAAGTAAAAAAAAAACTTTTAAAAACTTTTTGTTTAATTGTTTTTTTACTTTTTAAGGAATAAATATCAAATTGACACAAAATTGTAAATAATGAGAATTAAAATAAGTTATTTTACCTTTTTTTATAACATTTATGTTTAAATTATTTAAAAATTATTTACTCCATGAATGGTCATAATCAGTTTTAAATATTTTTCATATATAATTGATTTGAATTAAATAATGATAGAAAGTATAAATTGATTTGAATTAAATTTAAATATATTTTGTAAATTTTTGTTCAAACTGCACTATATAAAAATTTCAATGCTTAATTTATTACCTTTTGATTTTGCCAAAATGAGGTCTTTTTGTATAAAATTATTTTAATCTAATGTATTTTGAAAAGAAATATATTAAATTAATTTTGAGTCTGTTTTGAGTTTGTATTGTTATTTAAAAATTATTTTATACTAATATTTTATATACTTAAAATTAAATTTACATAAAAATATTTTTGATATATAATTAATCTTATTGAAAATAAAAAATATGTTCAAAGTTGATTTAATATTGACTAAATGAATAACTCAAAGTTTGGAGAGACTTTATTACCATTCATTGAGTAAATTAATAGACATGTACATAGGTCGGACAACCTGCCTGGCCTGATAGGCTCGACTCTAGTTGAGTCGAGCTTGGACAAGGTTTTTTTATGCCTTGGGTTGGACCATCCTGAATTCAGTTTAAATAGTAAAGATATTTATAAAATTGTTATAAAATAAAGAGAGATGGAGAGAATAAAGAACAAAGAAAATATGAAAGCAATAGAGAATGTATTTTATTGATCAAATGGATGATTACAATGATTCATCAGAGTCTCTATTTATAGGCATAAGAAGTATAAAAGAAGTAGAGATCTAATTCTAATAACTATTAAAATTTAAAGTACATTAAAACTTTATCTTGATCATGATGGACATCCACTTAATAAGATATTCATAACACTCCCCTTGGATGTCCATTGGTAGATAATGTGCCTCGTTAAAACCTTATTAGGAAAAACCCTATGGGATAAAAACCTAATGAAGGAAAAAGAGTACACAATGTCTAATACGCATAATATGTTGCCTCATTAAAAACCTTACTAAGAAAACCCAATGGGACAAAACCTCGATTAAGGGAAAAAGAGTGCAATGCGTATTTACTCCCCCTCATGAAAACATCACATATTTTCTCATATTCTACGTATTCAATCTTAAATACTAGTTTTTCAAATGACTATTTGAATGTGTTTGCTAAGCATTTATATTACCATTTTTTTAAAAAGTCATGAGTGAGGGAAATTTGGGGAAATATATTTTGATCTCTTCAGGAGATTCAACAATAATCATAACAAACTTTAATCATGGTTCTTTTATAAAAACACAAATAGGTATTTTGGGTCATTTTATAATCCTCCTTCAACTACTCAAATTTACCACATATGTTCAAATTATTTCAATTCATATAAATGAACAATTTCTCAAGAATTTTAATATGCTTCTAGCATCCTACATCCTACAAGGATTTAATATAAACTTTACTATATAGTGATTCATAAAAGGTTGTAACAATAACCATTAGACGCAAATTAAATCTTTTATGATTTGTCAATTTAATAATATATCTAAAGGTTATTGCATCCACCACAAAAGGATATTATATCTTTTTGTAATCAATGTTAGGACTTAACGAAAAATTTATATTTTTATTTCGCTTATGCAAAACTACTTCAATTGCACCCTCACTGGCTTTATACATTTAGATGTTTGGACTATTGGTCCAAAAACTCCACGAATTAAATTCTACTTGAGTTGCGTCTTTCTATTTTGATTCATTTACTCCATATCTATATTTCTCAATAGATTTATTCAAGATCCTCCTTTTATTTTATTATTTCAATAATAATATTGCATGCAAACTCATTGTTGACCACTTTTATTATTTGGTTTCACATTTTCTCGAATTGACATAACTTATCGAGATCTCTTATTTTCATTATTTTGAAATTCAGTTTCAGGTACCTGAATCTCTTCTGAAATTTTTCTTATTAGTTATGTCTTAGGTCTCTTCTAGAGCACCTACCTCCACTATATGACCATCTAGAAGAATTTTCATATTTGGAACCGATCAATCTATTGTTTGTTCTAATTGATTGTCCTACTGGGACTTTGATTCAAATTAAAATATTAGATGGTGTATAACACTTGGTTATTCTCATTAAGTTTGTAAATGCATCTAACAATTAACTTGTAATGAGTTATCCTTATTGAACTTCTGGTTCAAATTACTTTCCCCCTAACTCATTACAAGTTATTATTTCTCTCCCCCTAATGTAACACCCCAAACCCATATCTGTCACCAGATTAGGGTTATAAGGCATTACCAGACATAGCACAGATCAAGACAGACATTTACTACATTTCTTGTTTCGTAATTCAATCACATCAATACACATGCATTTTATATGTAATAACAATATAAATCAAAACACATTCAATTAAATTGTTATACATATAATTCACTTAACCAACTAAAATCAAATCATGCTTTTCTACTTAAAGTATATAAACAAATCATGCTTTAAAATTTTTTTTAAATATATCAATAATAATGTAATCACTTATTCGACCCAATTAATCTACATCAGATCATAATACAAATATCATATAATTTCAATAGCCAAACCTTATGGCCAAAGTTCATGGCATTCAGACTTCTACTTAATCATCAAACCTATTTTATTTCACATATATTGCATACATATATCCATCTGTTTATAAACGTCCATTTTATTAGTAATTACCAAACATAACAATCTATATACTTCTGTAAATTCACTCATTAAGTCAAAACAAAATGTATCATTTATCCTATTTAAAAACCATGCATGAAACATTAGCAAACATTACAAATAGTCGAATAGTATTTAGTTCCTTACCAATTCATATGCATTTTTCAATAATAAAATTTATCATATTCGATCATAAATAGGCAAATAATATTACACCCAACTCACATGCTTATCAAAATGAACCATTTACTAAGGCCGAATTTTACTACCACATTTTTATCACATTTCAAGCCTATCCATAAATCAAAGTATACATTATAAATGAATCCATAAATAACCATAATTGAATCATATTCATTACATATACCTTCTTACCGAAATACATCATACTTATATAAATACATACTAGTACTTCCAAAATGAACTTAAACCATATTTAATTTCAATAATTAACCAGACATATCAATTTACTCCACCTATATGCTATAACCGAACCTATATATGTACATATGTATATATCAAAACATTTACCACATTATTAACTAAACATAGGAACCATACTTCACATACAAATGAGCCATAGCCGAATTGCTAAAACCAACACATCAAGTATTAAATCAAAAACACATAAAACCGAACTTAAACAACTTAGTATCATAGTCAAATATATATAATGTGCTTATCATTACCCTTTATCGAATCATGTATATATATCAAACATCACAAACATTTATATATTCGGTATTAAGCTTGCTAATTTAAACTATAAGCATATACTAAGCACACCACACATATATGACATACATAATACTTAATTCATAAATTAAAATTATACATATCATTTCATTTATAATATACTTAGCATTTTACCCATTTATTCAATCCACATATCAAAACCTTTTCACTAAGCATAAACCGAATATATATATCACATACATATGAAATATATAATACTTCTAAAATCATAACTTAATTCAATCGATCATTAACAAAACATATCAAACAAGTCACACATAATCATACCATGATCGAATCTAAATAACTCAAGCATCAAAAAATCCATTATATTCAAAGGTATAGATACTAAGCTTGACCAAAAGAAATAAGCCATTTTCGGATGGCTTGATATTACATAACCCAAAATCAAGCATTTCAGCTATGCTATACATGCCATAAAATTGAATTCAATTTCAAAAAAATATCGAAAGGATTCGATAGTATGATAGACTTTGCTGACGATCCCCGAACTCGTAACTTGACTCCAAAATCTATAAAACAAAGGTAAACCAGTACAAACACACACAGTAAGCTATTTAAGCTTAGTAGGTCATAAGCAAAAACATATATATTAACAAAGGCATATTAACATTTTACTAATAAGGTTGAATACACATAATTTCCAATACAAAGATATCATTTAGTACAAAAATCATACTTTAATCACACATACATATCATATGGCCGATTATAAACAATCATGTACACATATATATTTTCATTTTTAATATCACAATTACAACAATAGGTCGAATCACTTATATGTTCAACTATGCTAACACAAAGTCCATATTCACAAAACTTTATAACATTTCAAGTAATCAACTTACCTTGTTTCCTTATAAACATTTAACTAGCACATACCTGAACCTGTAATTCGATTTCACATTCGGTTTTTACTTCACATTGCCCGTTGAACCTTTCGAAATTGAAAAGGATACGCGAACAATCAAAAATCTCGTACAATGCCAACGTCCCAAACGTGGTCTTACATGCAATCACATATCGATGCCACTGTTCCAGACAGGGTCTTACACGTAAACACAAATCGATGTCAACGTCCCATACGTGGTCTTACACGAAAAACACATATCAGAGGTCCTATGTCATGACATATGTATCCTATCTATTCCTAGGGTTTGTATGGGACTTTCGGACATTTTATCTCGATCGAAACGAGCTTGAAACATAGTTCCCCTATCTCAAATCACATTTGGCCAAACACATATGTAATCGAATAATTCATTTCATCACATAACATTTATATATTCTTAAGTTTAACAACATTTAAATGCCTATAGACTTACCTTGGATGTTGTCAGACAATATAATTGACTATTCGATAACTTTCGATTTCCCCCAATCTAATTCCGTTTTCTTTTATTCTTGATCTAAATAAATTGAAATTTAACTAATTTAATCACACATTCATCCAATTTAATCCAAAAACACATAAATGGGAAAATTACCATTTTACCCCCTGACATTTTACACTTTTTGCAATTTAGTCCCTATTGCATAAAACACAAAATACACAAAATTTGCATATACCATAGCTGGGCCAAATCTTCCTATAGTCCATGTAAGTTCACATATTTTATTTATTTCACATTTTAGTCTCTAAAAATATTATTTTTGCAATTTAGCCCTAATTACTCAATTTCATCAGAAATTTCAATTCAAAACATATTAATCTAAAACATATCTTTCATTATTCATCATCAAACATCAGAAAACACAATTATTCATCAATGGTATAACTCAAAATATTCATAAAAATAAAAAAATTCTAGCATGGGTCAGATAGTATTCGAAGCAACGATCCCAAAAACATAAAAATCATAAAAAACTGAACAAAATCTATACCTTAATCAAGACTTGAAAGTGCCGAATGAAACAAAGCTTTAAACCCTTTTTTTTTCTTTCAAATTAGGCCAAAAGATGAAGAACATGGCTTTTAATTTGTTATATTAAACATATATTAACCTTATTATTAAATTACAATATTAACCTTTACAATATATTATAAAACATATATAATAAGGTTACATTAGCCCTTTGCTACCCACTAACTTACATAGTGGTGTAATTGCATCATAAAACCTCTAAATTATAAAGACAACAACAATTAGGCACTTTCATATTTAACCATTAAATTTTCATTTTACGCGATTAAACCCTTTTCTCAAATTAAGCACACAAACAATAAAATAAATTCACGAAACTTTCACACATGTAAATTCACACATAATTAACACAGAAAATAATATTAAAATATTTTTTAGACTCGGATTTGTGGTCTCGAAACCACTGTTCCGATTAGGGTCAAAATCGGGCTGTTACACCTAATGTCGGGAAAACTATCGAATCAAAATTGTAATCACAAATTATGTCATAATTGAATCTCGAATACATTCAAAACATGTCATAATATAAAGAAACTTGTAATTAATATGTATTCCCAACTTTATTTGAGGATTCACTCATCTTTGTGCGTTGTGGTGGAGCAATTGGAACATATACACACATACAAAATTCAAAGATGAGAAATATTTAGCTTTTGATCAAAAACCAATTATAATGGGGAGTATTTATAACTTATTGGCTTGATGCTTACAACACGTAAATCAACATAATCTCATGTTGAAATAAGAAGTTTAGTTCTCATAAGTAATGGTTTAAACATTAATCAGAGGTGTTTAATCAATAATTTCTCTAAACCATTATGCGCAAACTTTTACAAAAGTTTTTCAAACTCAATCAATAAAAGATTGAGATATAAACTCATTAGTATTAGCAAGATGAATTGTCTCAATTGCATGATCTGAAATTAATTATTTAAACAAGCAATCTTACAAACGACAGGTTGCAAATTGATAACACATATGTGATAATTTTGTAAATGCAACTACCAAAATCATATAATGTCAAAACCACCCACATGGTGGATGAATGAGCCCATAGTCGTTTCAGAAATGTAAGACATCAAATCTCAACTTTGGTAATGAATTTCTAATAATCAATTTTCATTGAGAATAAGCAACATATGAGAATTCTTTTAAATTAAAGAATCTTCTAGTTCTTTAATGAATGTCCATATGAATTCTTAATTAATTTTGGCATCATATATGATCCAGGATGGTCTAACTGGTTATGCCAAGTAGTAAATGCATTTGTATAAGTAAACTAGAAGTTTACTTTAACATGTGTTTCAATTGTACTAAATTCTAACAAATTAATACTTTTACTATCATTCCTTTTACTTTGTATCCATATATAAGTGCTATTGTGACATTTACTACTGGAAATGTCTAAATCAATGTGAATATTATAATGTCACTAGTTCAACAAAATAAATATAATTTCTAAACAATTATATGCAATATTCGCTTAAGGGAACATGCCAAAATATTCAAATATCTAAAAAAATTGTAACTTCAGGTGCATCAAACCATAACGAGCTTTAGATAGAATTATCATATTTTATTGCTCATAAATAGATCTTTCACAGTCAAATATTTTACTTCTAACCCCTTACTGGGGATGATGACAAAAGAATATCACAAAGATTATAAAATAAATATAAATTAATAACTTAATCCTCTCTTTTTCATCCTTTCAAAATAGATATTTATAGCAATAGTGATTCATATGAAATATAATATTTTCCTCATTCACAATCTCAATATAAGATCCGTTATAAATATATTTTAAAACCAATGGATTAACTATCACAAGATATTAATATATTAGCTATTCTAGAGCTTTTGGCTAATTTTGTACTATCAAATATTGAAATAATATTTGTTTATTTTGGTACCAAATAAGATAAATACTTTCTATCTATAACGATAGAATTTACTATTACATTCTCATATCCTTCCTCAAAGAATATTAACAGAAACAAAATATTTAGGCATATGCCACATATGTAGTCAATAATCTTTCATATCACATTGATAACATAAGTTATCTTTACCCTTTGAAGATTTATCTTAAGAACTCTCATTGTTCTCTTATTTATTACTATGTTCCCAGTTTTAGTGATCCATAATTATATCTTTTATTTTTTTATGTTTGCGTTCACTTCAGGGAATGCAATAGATTTACTAGGATGAACTTATAAACGTCCCAATAGATTATTTATTTCAGAATCACCATCGCAAATTTGCGTGAATTTTAAATTAGAATCCATCTATTAATGTTGTCATGATTAGTCTCCAATTATAATAAACATGATATAATACATAAAATATAGAAAATATACTTGAAAATCTTTGACATCATTGTCATCACCATGATCCATTATGAGATTGAATCTTTCAACATCCTGAAGATGAAGTTGTAAGGGTGAAGGTTTAAGATGAAAGAGAAATTGGATTTGGGGGATGACTTCAAAAGATTTTAAAAGAAAAAAAATAGAAAATCATCGTGCTGATAACGTGTTATAAAATAAAGAGAGATGGAGAGAATAAAGAACAAAGAAAATATAAAAGCAATAGAAAATGTACTTTATTGATCAAAAGGATGATTACAATGCTTTATCAAAGTCTCTATTTATAGGTATAAGAAGTATAAAAGAAGTAGAGATCTAATTCTAGTAACTATTAGAATTTAAAGTACATTAAAACTTTATCTTGATCATGATGGACATCTACTTAATAAGATATTCATAACAAAAATTACATTTATCTTGACTGTTAAAGTTAACGATCCCCAGTTTTTTTCCAGTTAAAGCTATCACATGTCGCAACACAGTGCGACATGTGGCGAAAAATGATAAAAAATAAAAATCAATAAAAGTTATAAAAAAATTACAAAATGTAAAAAATAAAAATCAATAAAAGTTATAGAAAAATTACAAAATGCTTCTTTTGGTATGATAATTTTTATAATTCTTTTATGAAATTTATAATTCTTTACATTTTTTTATCATTTTCTTATGACTTTATAAAATTTCTATTTTTTTCTATATTTCAATATAATTTATAATATTTTTTTTTTCTAATTTTTAATAAAAATTAAATATTTCTTATATTTTTTATTAAAATTTAATATATTTTATAATTTTTATTTTTTATTATTTTTTTGCCACATGTCATGCTATAGTTGTGATATGTGGTTATTTTAATTAAAAAATATGGGCAGTTAGCTTTAACGATCAAATGGCTTTTTGAATGCATTTTACCAATTGAGTGAAAAAAAAGTAGGGGCTTAATTGCTTTTTTGAAAATGTTTGAGTGTCTTTTTAATGCATTTTGACAGTTCAAGTACCTAATTGAGTGAAAAAACAACAATAAGGGCTTAATTACTTTTTTTTGAAAAATGTTTTAAGGCCTTTTTGATATATTTTGAAAGTTCAAGTATCCAATTGAGTGAAAAAAAGAGATTTAATTATTGTTTTTGAAAAAGTTGGTGAACTTTTTACACCATTTAGCCTAAAAAAAGTAGAGAGATATAATGTCTAAAAATTAAAGTAAGGACTTAAATTTTAAATTCTAGAAGATTACAGGGTCCTTTCACATATTTAACCCCTTCAAATATATTTTCCGGTAAGAACTATAATTAAAGTACCACGTGTCGAGTTCCTGTGTTCCAAATTAATATAGAGGTCACGTCATGCTACAAGCATTTGCTCCCATAGTTCTTTCTTAAAGAACAAATAAATAAATGCTTCACCTGACGCTTTCTCTATGCGAACTTAGGAAAGTAAAGCAGCAACATGAACCAAAAAACATTGCTTTACCGATCGGACGCCTCCCGGTTCATTGCGTTTCCGTTCTCCAAACCCGACGGAAGAGATGCAAAGACCAAATCTTCACGCTGGTCCAAGGTCAGTTCAGAATCGTCATCATCTCCGACCAACGATCCCGATTTTTCAGCTCTCCCTTTCGACATATTAACGAAAATCGCGGCGCCGTTTAATTTCCCGAATCTTCTAGCGGCGTCTCTGGTGTGTAGGTCGTGGGGGGACGCGCTTCGGGCTTTGAGGGAAGCCATGGTACTACTGCGTCAGGGGAAGCAGTTCAAGCACGGTCGAGGCGGTGTTGGACGCAATTTGGAGAAAGCTCTCGTCTCTTTTCTGAAAGGCGCTGCGCGTGGCTCCACGCTTGCCATGGTCGATGCGGGGCTTATTTACTGGGAAAGGGGTCAGAAGGAAGAGGCGATTGCTCTTTATCAAAAAGCTGCTGCCCTTGGTGACGCTGCTGGCCAGTGCAATCTCGGAATTTCATACTTGAACAGTATTTTCTCTCTTTTTTTTAATCGAAATTCATCAAGTTTTTCTCAAATCCTAGCTGATAATTTAATGCCATACAGTTTGAATTCTTTTTAACGACATCCAGCACAACCTCTAAATCATAAGGAAGCTGTAAAATGGTTGCATCAAGCTTCAGTTGGGGGCCATGTTCGAGCTCAATACCAGCTGGCCCTTTGCCTACATCAAGGTCTTGGGGTGGAACAAAATCTTCAGGAAGCAGTAAGGGGTTCTTTGCTTACCGGTTTTAATCATATTCATAAATCGAGCATGTTGTATTTGAGAAAACTCGGATGATAGGATTTATTTTGTTGGTTACTGTTGTTTATCAGGTTAAATGGTATCTAAAGGCTGCTGAAGGTGGATATGTGCGTGCAATGTATAATGCTTCCCTTTGTTATACATTTGGGGAAGGTTTATCACATAGTCGTAGACAAGCGAGGAAGTGGATGAAGAGAGCAGCTGATCGTGGCCATGGCAAAGCTCAATTTGAACATGGACTTGCTCTATTTTCCGTATGTCACTTTCTTTTTTCTTTGTTTAAAAATATAGAGAATAATAGAAACATGTGTGAGATACTGAATGTCTTTTAATAGCAAAAAATATTTCTCTTTGATATTAGCTGAAAGGAATGTGATTTTCTGCTTATGTCACGTTGAAGTAGAATGGGGAAATATGATTGAGGGGGGGAAACAGAACCCTTCTTTTTCTTCCGTTTTTTGCTCGTATGCAGACTTGCTTCTGGTTCGAGTTTTTCATTTTTTGTTGGTGTGATTCTGATTATTTCTACCTTCTCAGTGGCAAAATTGTGTGCCTATACCACTATTATATTTATAAGCTGATATGGCTGTGATGATAATATTTGGGCAGGAAGGGGAATTGCTGAAAGCTATAGTGTATCTTGAACTTGCTACACGTTCTGGTGAAGCTGCTGCAACTCATGTCAAAAACGCAATTCTTCAGCAGCTCTCGGCAACTTCTCGTGACCTTGCCCTGCTTCTTACTGATAATTGGCGTGCTTTGCCTTCCTCCCGATGAGTATACCTACACTGTTTATTGAACTTTCTCATCTAATCCTGTAATTGCCTGTTACTTTTGATTCTCTTGTTATATGCTTGACGAGTGACAAGAAAATTATTAATATATTATGGTGTTGTCTCCTTTTTGTCTTCTGGTTCTAGTGTCATTGATCTTTTAATAACATTCAAATTGGGTTTTTGTTATTTTTGCCTTGACCAGCGAAAAGGATGATGATAAATGTTTCAATACTTACATTGGAGGATATGAATTTGCACTATTGACCTAAATTTTTATTGAAGGTGGGCCTTCCTTAGGCAACCATGAGGTTAAGTAATAACATTATTATTGTATTCTACTTTGTAAAAAAGCCGTTAATGTTTTTCTTATTAAATATGAGGAATAATATAAATAGTATTTAAAACCGTACAAATATAGAAGTCTATTGTACCTACACTGTGCACCCCAACACTCGTCTTTCTGCGGAGCCGATCTCTTAGTGAGGCATGTGCACCTAGTGGACTTGACTAAACTAGTGTACCTTTTACTCTGTACCATAGGCGAACTTGAATCTCGTGAACCTCACAAAGAACACCTTTGTTGAACATATATGACACATGGGAAGCTAAGAATTAGATTACAAATTATCCTAAGATGTCATATTTTAAGATTTCTTGCTGGAAGTATCCTTGATCCTGTTGATAATGAGTAGGGTCAAATAATTTGATGGGGTAGTTGCTAAACTGTACCACATAGTTTTGGTAACAACAAATGCTGCAACAAAGATAGCAACCATGCTATTGGAAAGGGTGGTTTCAATTTTTTCCATACACGTTAGGGTGCGCGGATACTAAGATGGAATAACCTCACTAATATGCTCAATGTCCCTATCGCAATATGATGAGCCTCCTCCCGGAACAAAAGGACCAAAATCTTCCACGTCCCACGTTGGATTTATAGCTTGGACTTTACCTGTTAGTCTATAAGGGTCCGACACCTATATTCTAGAACTATACAATTTTATTACATGAAATGTGTCAAAGTTAGAGCAAGTCATTCTTGAGAGAAATAAATGAATTTCAAAAATCTTGGGCAAATCCAAAGAAGGTTTCCTGTGCGTTCATCACAAAAAATCTCTAGATTCCAATTTTAGGTAGTTGCCAATAAGCACAAGTCAGAAAACACAATATGTGCTCAGGCCACAATTCGTAACTTCAATACCCAGATTTGTTATAGTCACCCCTATAATATTCCAACCGGCCCATGAATCAGTTATTCCTAAACGAGTTAGGAAGGATATAACGAACATACATTGTCTCCATATTGGACCAAAAATGGGATTGAAGGGATCAAAAACGACTAATTCAAATAGAGCCAACAACTAGCCCAACTAGCAACTAGATTCGTATGCATTATATGAACATAAAGTAAGCGACCGGAATAATTCAATACGGCGGTATGAATAGATACCAAGGCAAACTCATGGAACTATTCTTTTATCAACGAAAAATACACTATGTAACTTTATTGCATTGGAATACTCTTTTTTTTATGGATTTTTTAGGAGAAAGGATTAATATTTGTTCAAGTACATTAGTGATCAAGGGAGAATTTGGCTTAGAAGAAAAAAAGAAGTAGATCTATTTTATAGCCAATAAGTATTAATATGTGATGGGGTTTGATTCTATTTTTAATGAATGAACGCATCCCTATTTGTTAATCGAAGGAATTGTTGAAAAAAATTGGTTCGAAAACGATTTTTTTGTACAAAGAAAAATTAAAATTTGAAAATCGAGTCGGTATGTGATATCTATAGCAATAATTTTTTTCTCAAACCTCTATTTTCAACTAGATGTCATTTTCAGCTTTCAATCGAACTGCCTTCTCTAATATTATCATATCACAAATTGCTTCAACTGTGGGTTCGAATGAATTCGAATCAAACATAAAATTAAAAAAATAAAATTATTTACTTCATTTTTAGTAGGAAAACAAATCACTTTTTAATAGAAACTGGTAGAATTTTTATTTCGAAAAATGAAATTTATATTCAGAAAATACTCACTATTTTTGGGCAGAATAACAATATCCCATGTATTAATATGAGGGATCTTTGGGTCTCTTCTGTATCGGGTTTAATTTTAAGTATTTCTTGAACTTTTAACTCAATACTTTATAATTCAATGCGACTTAATACATGTTTTTCTATGTTTTAAAATAAATATCATAAATTAATTTAAATAAATAAATAAAAATTTCAGATTAAGTAATTTTCACAATTCGATCCTAATTTCATTAAAATCATTGTAACTTTACCGTAAAAGAATCTATGAGAAAGTATATTTAATATTTCTACGTTTAACATATTCACCACAAATAACTAATTTAATTTAATTTTTGAACTTCAATTATTGAATTAATTAAAAAAAAATTATAAATTAAATTTTCAGGTCGTCTCTATTTAGTGAGGAAACGATATTCATTTTCAAATGTTTCTCATTTTTTTCAATTTTACCATTTCTATCGATTTTTGTTTATTTAATTTAACATGCAATTCATTTCTAACTTAAATAAGTTAGTGGAGGGATCCATTGGACATAAAATGATTTATTTGTTTCAACTTTTTATTTATTAATTATAGTCTCATTTAGTAACAAAATTATTCTATTAGGGTATTCTGACTTAACTCTTTTTAATCCCATACCGTTACGAAAATAACTCGATTAATACTCGTTCAATGATTTTGTCATAAGTGTGTTATATTCATAGGATATCATTAATCTCTTTTAATAAATTTATTTTTCAGTATAATCTTATTTTATTTTATACTAATCAGTACATCTTTTCCAATAAAAAGTCAATCACTATCAAATAGTAATTAAGTCATTCGTGACAAAGATAAATGACTTGTGACAATGTTCACTTTACATCTATCATGTAATGTAAATGAGATAATATCATTTACTCGTATTTTGGCTGTGAATTTCACTGTTGTGAATGACGCTATATATTTTAGAAGTTCTTTATTCAATTTATCAGCTTTCGATTTCTTATCTATTTGAACTTAGGCTTGTGTTTATATTAATGTATACGAGTCATGTATATATTGTTATCCACTCATGATTAAGGTATATTGTACTATGAATGTCTCAAGTAAATAAATTCATAAATTGATTCGGGATTTATTTTCCTTGGGTTCAGTTAAATGTAATGTCAGTCTAGGCGATTACATCAATGTTTTTATATTCTGGGAGTTATTCGCTTTGATGTTTATATTGGACTTGGTAGATTACATATTAATCTTTCAATCGGATGGTTGATTTTCGATTGGACTTAGGTTCGTTTATTGATATAAATTGTCTTTTCGTATTACGATCGACCACGTAATACCACTTAGTATTAGTTTGAACATTAGGCAACCAGTGAGCCAAAATTTGCTTATATTTTGCTTTGCATAAAAAAATACATGAGGACATTATACAAAGTATATTGATGTAATCCATGAATGATTTTATTAACCAACCTGTTCAAAAAATTACAAGTGCACATAGACAAAAACACTATACTTAGGGTACCAAATCCAACAATCACATTATCATTACTGTTAGGAAACAAGATAAAATATCAATGTTAGTAGTATTTTTGAATAGTGATGATGTGATTGTTGGATCTAATGCCCTAAGTGTAGTATTTTCGTCTATGTACAATTGTAATTTTTTCGAACAGATTGATTAATAAAATAATTAATAGATTACATTAATATCCTTTCATAATGTACTCATGTGTTTTTTGCATGCTAAATAAAATAGAAACAAATATCAGCTCACTAGTTAGTCTAATGTTTAAACTAATACTAAGCATATTACATGATCAAATCGTAATATGAAAAGATAACTTATACTAGTAGATGAATCTAAACATGTCTTTAGTCTAATTATAAATAAGCAAACCGGTTGAAACACTAATATATCGTTTATTAAATCTAATTTGGGAGATGTCTTGTGATGGGCATCGGACTTGATGACTTTTACAAGATAGGGACATAGATGTGACTGGCTGGATTGATAGTAAATCAGATTAGACCCAAGAAGAATAGATCCTAAATCCGTCTATAGATTTATTTACTTGTGACGTTTGAAGTGTATCATACCTTAAATCTTGAACGGACTATGTATACGTGACTAGTATACTTTGATGTAAGTAAAAACTTGAGTTCAAATAGATATGAACCAAAAGCTAAGGCATTGGGTATAAGATATGCAGTATACACAGTAGGGAAACTTATAGCCCAAGACATGAGTAAATGATATCTTCTTATTGACATTACACAATAGGTAAAAAGTAAACATGGCATGGGTCGTTCGTTTTTGAGATGAATGACTTGATTACTTTTAGATGATAATTGACTTTTCATGAAAGAAGATGTAATGATTATCAATGAGATAAAATATGATCATATCGGGGGAGTGGATTTATCCCGAAAAGATTAATGATATCCTATGAGGGTAGCACACTTATGACAAGGTCATTAGATGAGTATTGGTCGAGTTGCTTTGATAATGGTATGTCATTAGGTAGAGGCTAGTCATTATACTATAATGGAATGGTTTCATGTCTAAATGAGTTTACAACTAATAGATAAAAAGTTAGAACTTAATTATACATAATTTGAGGTCTAATCACATATGTATAATCAGTTCCTCATCTAGCTCGTGAAAATATAAAATGAACTTATGTTGAATCAAATGAATAAAATTAGATAGAAATGGTAAAGTTGGAGAAATGAGAAGCATTTGGAAATGAATGTTATTTTTTCATTAAATGGAAATGACTTGGAAAATTAATTTATGATTTTTTAAATTATTAATTAATTAATTAGTTGAAAGTTTAAAAATGGAATTAAATTAATTGGTTATAGTGAATTTGTTAAATGTAGAAATATTAGATATATTTTTCATATATTTTTTACAATGTCATGATTTTAAAGAGTTAAAATTGGGTTGAGAAAGTTATATAATTTGAGAAGTTTATTTATTGATTTAAATTAATGTATGATATTTATTTTAGGAAATAGAAAAAAAATATTTGTTGGGTTGAATTGAATTATAAAGTCTGGACTAAAAAGTCCAAGAAGCATTTATAATTATAGTCGATGCGAGAGAGACCCAAAGGCCCCTAATGCTAATACTTGGAACGATAAAGCCTAGCGTATTTAATTAGGATTGCTCCCCCTCTCTTTCTTAGTTGGAGTAGGATTTTGTTTTTCTATTGAAAAAACTTTTACTAATTCAACAAAGGTTTCATTTCTCTTTATAAATAGATGGCACTAGTATGATTGAACATATACGATTTTGAGATATTGTTATTCTCCACGAAATTCAAAAATAATAAGGATCCATTTAGCCAAAAATACATGTGTGACTTGTAAAATTTATTTTTACAAATATGAAAAACAGGCTCAGTTTTCAAAATTTTAATTTTTCATTGTGCAAGAAAATCATTTTCGAACCAAATTCTTTTCTAACATAGTGATGTCATCGCGCACACATTGCTATTTTTGGCACATTACTATCTGTAACTTTTAATTGATAATATTTGGATGGATCAATCTTGAAGAAGATTAATGTACCTTTCAACTTATTTGACTACCGCTAATTAGTACAGAGTTGTATCGATCCATCTTTATTTTTAACAAAGAGCACCGGGGCACCACAAGGTAATGTACTAGGATGTATAAAACCGCAATCTAGAAGATCTTACAATTGAATTTTCAACTCTTTTTGCTCCGTTGGCATCATACGGTATGGAGGAATATATATTGGAGTTGTACTCGGGTAAACCTCAATTGCAATTTGAATATTACAATCATGAGTCAATCTTGATAATTCTTCTGGAAAAACATTAGGGAACTCATATATTGTTCGGATTTGGTCTATTTTTCTTTTATTCAAGTTCAAGTTAATAATATAGGCTAGATATGCTTCACAATTTGATTCAGAAGATTATTAGCTCCAATTGATAAAATAATAAGGGTAGAATCACTTGATTTTATGCTTTTAACGTCAGTGATTTCACCTTCTAGACTCTGAATAGAGCACTTATTTTTACAACAATTAAATATGAAACCATGCTTAGTCAATAAGTCTATTCCAAGAATGTTAAATGGCATGATCAACAGATCAAATGGGAACGATCTATTTTGGATTTCTAATGGAAAACGGTTGTACACTTAACCAATGAGTATAGATTGCCCTAAAGGACTTGAAACAACCATTGCTAGGATTGACATTTTAGATTTCGACTTCCTCAATTTTAAGGAGCTAGAATTAAAATATGAATGCGTAGAATCAGGGTTAATTAAGGCATGAACATGTGTAGAACATAAATGAGCTATACTTGATATAATTATTTTCCTTTCTAGTTCGAATCACAGAAGCTTGAATAGGAGCTCTAGCTTTAGAGTGTTGTGCTACCGAAATAGTTTCTCTCCTCTGACTAGCCTTTACAATAGTGCTACCACGGTGAACTTTTTGACCTGTAATTGTATGAACAGATCTCTGGGTGGTAGTAGAAACATCATTAATATTTTATAGGCGATCACTGGCTAGATGCGTTAAGGATTCACATCGAAAACATGGTTTTATCTTTTTTCGACATTCACTATTGTGCTTCTTCCCACAATGCTCACATGTTGAAATGATCACGTTTCCCGTTAGACCCCTAGCATTGCTTACCAATACTGTTGACTGACCAGCCAAACTTTTTCTTTCCTTTTTATCCCGTAGAGTTGATCTCTATGATGTTTGAGACTCTTTAACTTGTTTAGGAAAGGGTTGTGAACTAATGGTCCTGACCTTTTTTTTTCGAAGGCTTGGAAGCTTTCAGCTAAAGAAAGGTCAACACTTTTCAACCCTTCAAATTGACGAGTTGTAGGCTTTAATGCAGTATGTGCAACAACTCTTACTATTTTTTGAAAGAAACCCGTAATTGTGTGCAGTAAATCCTCATAACCTCCACCCTCACGACGAGGTTTATCAACTCTGTTTTATTGGGCATCAACTTGCTTAGTATAGTGTATCTCGATCTTTTCTCGATTCTCATTTTTAACAATGTGATCATTACTGTTGATTTTTTCTTTAACAATGACTTTTTAGATATTTTCAGCTATAAAATAGAAAAATTCATAATCAGTATCCAAATTTTGACTCAGACTAGACTCAATCTTGCATATACCTTTAGATTCATTTTTGAGCTTGATGTAGTCAAAGAATCGACTAAACTTGTAGCTCTGATACCATTAAATTAACATTTCATACATGATCAATTCTTGGGTTTGAGCTACCGAATGCCACATTCATTTTCGGAACAATTACAATCTTAATTTCAATCTAGTTTACAATTTATACTTGTAATTGTGAATAATACATAATTTCTTAGGTCTGGTGCCCTTAGTGTAATATATTCGTTTGTAAACTTGTAATTTTTTGAATAGACTGGTTAATAAAATAATATGTGGGTTACATTAATATACTTTGTACAATTGTAATTATGTAATTGTGGCATGCAAAGTAAAATAGAAGTAAATATTAACTCATTGGTTGTCTAATGTTTAAACTAATATTAAGCGATATTATATGGTTGGATCATAATACATAAAAATAACTTATATTTGTGGAAAAACTTAAATATGTCTTTAGTCTAATAAGAAAAGAGCAAATCGATTGAAAAACTAATACGTCGTCTATCCAGTTCAATTGGGGAGATTTTTTTCTTAAGTATCGGAGTGGATGACTCCTAGAAGATAGACATAGATGTGACTAACTGGTCTAAAAACACATTAGACTAGATCAAAGAATAATAAATCCTGAATTTTATGGATTTATTCACTTGTGACGCTCAACATGTGGCATACCTTAATCTTGAGTGGATGATAGGCTATGTATGTGTGACTCATATACTTTGATGTAAGTAAAGGCTTGAGTTAAAGCATATAAGAACCAAAAGCTGGTGCGTTGAGTATATAACTTTTACAGTATAAAACATTATTCACAATAGTAAAATTCAAGTTTCAAGTTGAGGCTAGAAAATGCGAGAGGAGTCTGATGAGATAGCTTATCGCTAATGTTGGTAAGCGTGACCAACACCCTTTATAAGCAATTGGAAAGATATAAGACTACCAAAGTGATTCTAGACAAACTAGAGGACATGTCCAAATGTCAAGTTGTCTTGGCTCAACAGTCGACTATTACTAGTTTGATGAATTCCCAATAAAAGTCCGACACTCCAGTAAAAGACCATATGATTACACTTATGAGATACTTTGCCAAGGTTGCGGATAATGACACAAATTTATTTCAAAAAAATTAGATCAAAATGGTGTTTAAGAACTTGTCCAACGACTTTTCTGGCTTTCGAATCACATATAAGCTTACACAACTCAAGAAGGAATTACAATCCTAAGAGTTGATGTTGAATGACGATCAGTTGGTCTAAAGAGCAACAACAAACATAATTGTCGCTTCTTTTTCAAAAGGGAGGGGAAAACACGCTAATAAAAGTAAAGCTAGGGTATCTGGGCCACCACAAATGGAAAGGAAGAGAACTAGAAAGCCTAAATACTTATCTAAGTCTAAATGCTTTTTTTTACAGTAAGAAAGCGCGTTTTAAGGAAAACTATAAAAAGTGGAAGGAATACTTGATAAAGGCTTGTTTAGTGGAATACTCAACATGTCACTAGGTCATTGATTTGAGAGCCATTAATCACATATGTGTTTTTCCACAAAGGTTGAGGAGACGAAAGACCTTAGAGATAAGAGTCTATTGTTGCGGATCGAAAATGGGACAATTGTGATAGTTGAAGCAGTAGGAGATGTACATCTTTATTTTCATAATTTTAGGAAGATTAATTAGAAAAACATTTTTTATATACCAAATTTTAAAATAAACTTTATTTATGTTGTATGTTCATATAAAAACAACTTGACCCTGACTTTTAATGATAATATTGCAATATGTAGAAATCTTACACTTATCTGTAATTGATGAATGTCAAATAATCTCTATTTTATCAACCAAATATGTACACACTGTTAGAGACTGAAATCTTCAATAAAAGACTTCAACATTCTCACTCTAATAAGGTGTACCTTTGCCATTTGAGACTTGATCATATTAACCAAGAAAGAATCATTAGACTTGTGAAAAATGACACTTTAAGTTCTCTTAAAGAAGTTGATCTTTCACATGTGAATCTTGCTTGGAATGTAACACCCTGAACCCGAGACCGACACCGGAGTCGAACACGAGGTGTTAACAGACTTTAAACCCCTTATAAAAATATTTCCCAGACACTGCCAATCTGCGTACTAGTCGCTTTAAAAATCATATCTTGAGTTTCACAACTCAAAAATAAGTTTCGTGATTTTTACCCAAAACTAGACTCATATTTCCATCTACATATTTTTTTCTAGAATTTTTGGCCAGGCCAATTAGTACAGTTTATTAGTCAAAGTATTCCATATTACAGGGATCGACTACCCTGACCTTTGCGCATTACGACTTGGATATCTCCTTGTACAGGGCTCCAATACTGATTCCGTTTGTTTCTATAGAAACTAGACTCAGAGAGAAATCTATCCATATATGGTATGACTCCTAATTATCTCTGGTTAATTTATAATGAATTTCCAAAGTCGGAACAGGAAATCCAGAAACCGTTCTGGACCTGTCTCACAAGAACCTGAATATCTCTTAACATACTGTCCGTATGATTGTTTCGTTACTTTCCTATGAAAGTAGATTCATCAAGGTTTGTTTACATAATTTATTCACTATTTAATTCCCTTCCTACTATTTTTAGTGATTTTCCAAATCTACATCACTGCTGCTGTCAGCATCTGCCTTTAAGGTAGACTTTACCTATTTCATGGTTTCCATGATTCAACTAGCCCTTTTTGCATAAATAGCACAATTTATGATAGTGATTAACCATTCCCATGGCTAATCCTTGTCAAGCATATCCACACCGAATGATTATAACATTATACTCAAACACATATAAGCCATTTTCGCATGGCTATCCAAAATTATACAAGTCCAAAGGGTCCACGACCCACAACAAACAGGTAGTCCTATACATGCCATTTCGAAGTTCAACCAAAATTGTACCAAAAGGGGGGGGCTTTGATAGTGTGGGCGACTTTGACTTCAAGATCCCGAGTCCGATAGCTGGAGAACCAATCTATAAAACAGAGGAGCAATGAAACGGAGTAAGCAATTTATGCTTAGTAAGTTTTGAGCAAGGAATTCCAGCACAACAAAAGTATAGCATTCATATAGCTAAACGGATAATTTCATATGCACAAATTTTCGGTATCATACTTGCTTCACATTACCAACCCTTATGTACATACACAAAAGATCAACTCAGCCAAAGGCCGGTAGCTCGTTTATCAACTGAGCGAATACTTATTTGTAAGGGCTCAACTAAATTCAAGCACATACGAAACATACCTCAATGTTGGGATGTTTCTAGAGTATTAACTGAAATTTTTACAGCAAGATCATTCATTCCCACATCACGTACCTTCGGAATTTAACCGGATATAGCTCCTCGTTCAAATGCCTTCGGGACATAGCCCGGTTATAGTAACTCGCACAAATGCCTTCGGGACTTAACCCGGATTTAGTAACTCGCACAAATGCCATCGGGACTTAACCCGGATTTAGTAACTCGCACCAATGCCTTCGGGCTTAGCCCGGAATTAGTATCTCGCACAAATGTCTTCGGATCTTAGTCCGGATATGGTCACTTAGCACAAAGCCTTCCGGACTTAGCCCGGACATCATTCAAATAACCATGCACATTTAACAATAAATCATGGCACATTCGTATTTCATTTTCGTTAGCAAAACTCAAACACAAGATACTTATCATTCTTGTGATTTCGGCTCAATAGCCACACACAAAGAGCATGATTTTGATTTGCTTAAAACATGATCTAATCAAATCTTAATTTAAGCTCTCTTACTCAAGAACTTACCTCGGGTGTTGTCGAACGATTCCGATAGCTATTCGACCACTTTTTCCTTCCCTTTATCGAATTTAGTTCCCCTTTGCTCTTGAGCTTAATTAAACAAATAAATTGATTTAATCATTTGAGCATTGAAAAGAGGAACACAAGGCACTTAGCCCATATTTATACATTAGACATTAAAGTCACATATGTACGAAAATCATGAATCAAACTCAACATTTTAGCTAATTTTTCCCCCTTGGCCGAATATGCATGTCTATTTTGGGGCCGATTTCAACACTTAATACATTCTACAAGTATGGTCACTTGTATTGACTAAACCCTTTTTGTTTCAAGTTCAAAACTTGGCTAATACACACATATATACACTAGTAAAGCATCCTCTCCCTTTCCATCAATTTAACACATGCATTATTCATTAATATACAAGAGTTATATTTGGCCTTAGCACACAACTTGCTAGCCGATTCTTCCCCATCTAGCAACCAATGCACATATGTGCTCACTCAAAAATGCTAAAAAGGAGATTCAAGAATCATCAATCCACCATCACATGCATCATTAACAAGCTTCATATTTAGCATGCAATGGCATTAACACAAAATCCACCTAGGCCGAATATCATCCCCATGACATAGCAAGGATTTGAACCATGGGCTAATTAGAACTCAAGCTAGCAACTAAAATATGCATGCATCTCATGGAACATCACCAAACATACCTTAGCCTAGTCACATGCATGGCCGAACCTCTTCAACCTTTCTTCTTCCTTCCTCCTTAAAATTTTCAGCCAAATGAAGATGAAAAAGGATGAACAAAATTTTCTCCTTTCTTTTCTTTAACTCACGGCAATGGGGGGGGGGAAACAACTACACACATTTTTTTTGTATTCATCATACTCCTTTTCATTATTTTATGCCCATGCCCCTTATTTTATTTCTCCTAACATACCTCACTAACATAACATGTTTGTGACATGTTTCCACTCATGATGCACTAACACAACATGTCTATGACATGTCTTGCCCATCACACTTGGTCTACCATGCTTGTCATGGCCGGCCACTACTAGTTAGGGGGGGGAATTTGACATGCAAGTCCCCCCTTTTTCCACATGCACTAATAGGTCCTTACGCATTGACCTATCACATTTTAAAATTTTCTCACATAAGTCCTATTGACTAAATTCACATGCAATCGACTAAATCGAAGCTTGAAATTTTCACACATTCATAATTACATATTCTAGACAATAAATATCACATTCAAACATTTCGGTGACTCGGTTTAGCGGTCCCGAAACCATTTCCCGACTAGGGTCAATTTTGGGCTGTCACAACTCTCCCCCACTTAAGAAATTTTCGTCCCCAAAAATCTTACCGGTAAATAGGTTTGGGTATCGTTCTTTCATCGAGCTCTCGGTTTCCCAAGTACCTTCCTCGATCCCGTGTTTGAGCCATAACACCTTCACTAACGGAACCCTTTTGTTTCGCAACTCCTTCACTTCACGAGCTAGGATACGCATCGGTTCTTCTTCATAACTCATATCGGCTTGAATTTCAACCTCTGATGGGCTAATTATGTGCGATGGATCAGATCGATAGCGTCGAAGCATCGAAACATGAAAGACGTCGTGAATCTTTTCAAGCTCAGGGGCAAAATCAATCTATACGCAACCGGACCAACTCGTTCGGAGATTTCGTACGGCCCAATGAATCTTGGGCTCAACTTGCCCTTACGGCCAAACCTGAGTACCTTTTTCCAAGGCGAAACTTTAAGGAACACTTTATCTCCCACCTGATATTCAATGTCCCTTCGTTTCAAATCCGCATACGATTTTTGACGATCTGTGGCTGCTTTTAGACTTTCACGGATTACCTTTACTTTCTGTTCGGCATCTTTAATCAAATCAACTCCGAAAATTTTACTTTCACCGAGCTCGGTCCAAAACAATGGTGTACGGCATTTACAACCGTACAAAGCCTCGTAAGGTGCCATCTTAATACTTGATTGAAAATTAGTTGTAAGCGAATTCAATCAAAGGTAAATACCGTTCCCATGAACTACTGAACTCGAGGATGCAACATCTCAACATATCCTCAAGTATCTGAATTATCCGCTCAGATTGACCATCGGTTTGGGGGTGAAAAGCAGTGCTAAAATGCAGCTTGGTACCTAAAGCTTCTTGTAATTTCCTCCAAAATCGCGAGGTGAATCTCGGATCTCTATCCGACACGATAGAAATAGGTACCCCGTGTAATCTCACAATCTGAGAAACATACAATTCGGCTAGTTTATCCAATGAAAAATCCGTACGCACGGGGATAAAGTGAGCCGACTTAGTCAGTCTATCAACAACAACCCAAATCGCATCCTTCTTACTTGTTGACAATGGCAGTCCGGACACAAAGTCCATTGTGACTCGATCCCATTTCCACTCGGGTATCATGATCGGCTGAAGTAATCCTGAAGGCACTTGATGTTCCGCTTTCACTTGTTGACATATTAAACATCTCGAAACAAATTCAGAGATGTCTCGTTTCATACCATGCCACCAAAACCAACGTTTCAAATTGTTGTACATTTTCGTACTCCCCGGGTGAATTGACATTTGGCTACAATGGGCTTCGTTCAGAATCATCGAAATGAGTTCCGAATTCCTTGGAACACACAAACGACTTCTGAACCTCAAACAATCATCGTCATCAATTTGAAACTCCGATTCCTTGTTCGGAGCACACTCAGCCCGTTTTGCAACCAATTCATCATCACTTTCTGGGCTTCACGAATTTGATGAATCAATAATGGTTTGGCTTTTAATTCAGCTACTAACACATTGTCGGGTAGAACAGACAAGTGCACATTCATCGCTCGTAAAGCAAACAATGATTTCTGGCTTAAGGCGTCTGCAACCATATTAGCCTTTCCCGGGTGGTAATCAATGACAAGCTCGTAATCTTTCAACAACTCAAGCCAACGTCTTTGTCGCAGATTTAAGTCTCTTTGAGTCATCAAATTTTTGAGACTTTTGTGATCCGAAAATACATGGCACTTCTCACCAAATAAGTAATGTCGCCATATTTTTAAAGCAAATACGATGGCAGCTAGTTCAAGATCATGGGTCGGATAATTTTTCTCATGTGGCTTTAATTGTCTCGACGCATAGGCCACCACTCGACCTTCTTGCATCAATACGCAACCCAACCCAAGTAGGGATGCGTCACTATAAATGACAAACTCTTTGCCTGATTCGGGTTGCACTAAAATTGGAGCTTCAGTCAAATAAGTTTTTAGTTGATCAAAACTTTTTTGACATTTCTCCGTCCATTCGAACTTAACATCCTTTTGAAGTAGCTTCGTCATTGGTGTGGCTATCATCAAGAAACCTTTGACAAATCGTCGGTAATAACCGGCGAGCCCCAAAAAGCTCCGAACCTCAGTAATATTTCTCGGAGGTTTCCAATTAAGTATGGCTGAAATTTTGTTTGGGTCAACTCGAATACCCGATGCGGATACTACATGACCCAAGAAGCTAGCCTCTCTTAACCAGATCTCACACTTACTGAACTTAGCATATAACTGCTTATCCCGCAAAATTTGCAACACTAGCCTCAGATGCTCAGCATGTTCGGTCTCATCTCTTGAATAGACCAAGATGTCATCAATGAACACAACTACGAACCGATCCAAATATGGTCTGAAGATCCGATTCATCAAATCCATAAATACCGCAGGGGCATTAGTGAGCCCAAACGGCATCACTAAGAACTCGTAGTGACCATATCTCGTTCTGAAGGCAGTTTTGGGTATGTCCGAATCTCGAATTCGCAACTGATAATAGCCCGATCTCAAATCTATTTTTGAGAACACTGAGGCTCCCTTCAGTTGGTCGAACAAATCATCGATACGTGGTAACGGATATTTGTTCTTTATCGTCACTTCATTCAGTTGACGATAGTCAATGCACAACCTCATGGTTCCGTCCTTCTTTTTCACGAACAATACTGGTGCACCCCAAGGTGAGAAACTTGGTCGAGCAAAACCTCTATCCGTCAATTCTTGCAACTGAGCTTTCAACACTTTTAACTCGGTTGGTGCCATACGATACGGAGCTATCGAAATCGGCATAGTCCGAGGTACAAGCTCAATACCAAACTCTACCTCCCGAACAGGTGGTAAACCTGGTAATCCTTCAGGAAAAACATCCGGGTATTCACAGATTCGGGTTTCTTGTCTAATTCTTTGTCATCCAGTAGATACGCAAGGTCTGCTTCGCACCCTTTTCTTACATATTTCTGGGCCAACATTGCTGATATTACAGCTGGCATCCCCTCCAAGTCCGTAGACTCAACTCGGATTACTTCGTTATTTGCGCACCTCAAATCAATAGTCTTGCTTTTGCAATTCACAACCGCATCATGCGCGGTCAACCAATCCAAACCAAGAATAACATCAAATTCATTAAATGGCAAAAGCATCAAGTCCGCCGGAAAACAGGAACCTCGAATTACTAGGGGACATTTCTTACACACTTTGTCGACAAGCACGTAACGACCTAAGGGATTTGACACCCGAATTACGAACTCAGTAGACTCAATAGGTAAAGTCTTACTGGATGCTAAGGTTTCACATATGTAAGAATGAGTAGAACCGGGGTCAATCAAAGCAATTACATTAGTATCAAAGAGAGTAAAAGTACCGGTAATAACATCTGGCGAAGAAGCATCCTCGCGGGCACGTATAGCATAAGCTCTAGCAGGCGCACGAGCCTCGGATCTGGTCTTAGCATCTCTAGATCCTCTCTGGCCACCACTAGCATTGCCCGTATTTCCAGATGGTCTACCTCGAGCAGTGGTAGCACCCGGTTTCCCACTCTGATTTTCATTCTGTTCAAACAACCTCGGGCAATCTTTAATGAAGTGGTCAACTGATCCGCACTTGTAACAGGAGCAGTCAGGGAATCTACAACTCCCCGAATGCCATTTACCGCAATATCGACATTTCGTTCTGTCTCGACGTTCATTCCCAACACTGGCGACCGAAGTGCCTCGTGTACCCACAGGGGGTCGATCACGGTCTCATCTAAAAAGGCCCAAAGTGCCTCTAAACTGGCCCGCATCATCTCGAAATTTCTTCGATGCCTGTTGAAGAGACTTTCCCGAGGATCTTTTACGAAACTTTCCAGTTCCCTCATCAACTTTTTGTTTTTCTTTTCTAAGCTCTTCGGCTTTACAGGCTCGCTCGACAAGTACTACGAACTCTCGTATTTTAAGAACGCCAACGAACATTTTTATATCTTCATTCAGCCCATCCTCGAAGCGTTTACACATAATAGCCTCGGACGAAACACATTCCCGAGCGTATTTGCTAAGTCTAACAAATTTTCGCTCGTAATCAGTAACCGACATGGAACCTTGCTTAAGCTCAAGAAATTCCTTCCGTTTTTGATCAACAAATCTTTGACTGATATACTTTTTCCGAAACTCAGTTTGGAAAAACTCCCAAGTTACTTGCTCTCGGGGCACAACAGAAGTCAGAGTACTCCACCAATAGTAGGCAGAATCACGTAGCAAGGAGATAGTACACTTTAGGCATTCATCGGGTGTACAAGATAGCTCATCGAGTACCCGAATAGTGTTGTCCAACCAAAATTCAGCTTGCTCGGCATCGTCGCTATCCGTAGCTTTAAATTCAGTAGCCCCATGTTTTCGGATTCTGTCAACTGGGGGCTTATTTGACCTTATTTGGTCAGTTACCGGAGGTATTGTAGGTGCGGGGGTGGTATTAGTCGGGAATGGAGGTTGTGGAACAGCCGTATTAGTTTGAATGTATTGGTTGAACCAATCATTCATCACGCTATAGAAAGCTTGTCTAGCTTCATCATTCGGGTTACTAGCATTAGGTTGAGAGTCCGCCGGCGCTGTCCCTTGTGCGGGAGCAGGCGCTACACTCTCAAGATCATCAGCTACCTCTCGGTCGGGATCGGAATCCATTACTATAAATAAACACATTTGCAATGTCAGAAATCACCACACTATCAAATAATCACATAAAATGGCATGTATAGCTAGACCCAACGCATTACGGTAGTCCTAGAATAGACTAAACCATAGCTCTGATACCAATCAAATGTAACACCCCGAACCCGAGACCGACACCGGAGTCGAACACGAGGTGTTAACAGACTTTAAACCCCTTATAAAAATATTTCCCAGACACTGCCAATCTGCGTACTAGTCGCTTTAAAAATCATATCTTGAGTTTCACAACTCAAAAATCAGTTTCGTGATTTTTCCCCAAAACTAGACTCATATGTCCATCTACATATTTTTTTCTAGAATTTTTGGTCAGGCCAATTAGTACAGTTTATTAGTCAAAGTCTTCCATATTACAGGGATCGACTACCCTGACCTTTGCGCATTACGACTTGGATATCTCCTTGTACAGGGCTCCAATACTGATTCCGTTTGTTTCTATAGAAACTAGACTCAGAGAAAAATCTATCCATATATGGTATGACTCCTAATTATCTCTGGTTAATTTATAATGAATTTCCAAAGTCGGAACAGGAAATCCAGAAACCGTTCTGGACCTGTCTCACAAGAACCTGAATATCTCTTAACATACTGTCCGTATGATTGTTTCGTTACTTTCCTATGAAAGTAGATTCATCAAGGTTTGTTTACATAATTTATTCACTATTTAATTCTCTTCCTACTATTTTTAGTGATTTTCCAAATCTACATCACTGCTGCTGTCAGCATCTGCCTTTAAGGTAGACTTTACCTATTTCATGGTTTCCATGATTCAACTAGCCCTTTTTGCATAAATAGCACAATTTATGATAGTGATTAACCATTCCCATGGCTAATCCTTGTCAAGCATATCCACACCGAATGATTATAACATTATACTCAAACACATATAAGCCATTTTCGCATGGCTATCCAAAATTATACAAGTCCAAAGGGTCCACGACCCACAACAAACGGGTAGTCCTATACATGCCATTTCGAAGTTCAACCAAAATTGTACCAAAAGGGGGGGGGCTTTGATAGTGTGGGCGACTTTGACTTCAAGATCCCGAGTCCGATAGCTGGAGAACCAATCTATAAAACAGAGGAGCAATGAAACGGAGTAAGCAATTTATGCTTAGTAAGTTTTGAGCAAGGAATTCCAGCACAACAAAAGTATAGCATTCATATAGCTAAACGGATAATTTCATATGCACAAATTTTCGGTATCATACTTGCTTCACATTACCAACCCTTATGTACATACACAAAAGATCAACTCAGCCAAAGGCCGGTAGCTCGTTTATCAACTGAGCGAATACTTATTTGTAAGGGCTCAACTAAATTCAAGCACATACGAAACATACCTCAATGTTGGGATGTTTCTAGAGTATTAACTGAAATTTTTACAGCAAGATCATTCATTCCCACATCACGTACCTTCGGAATTTAACCGGATATAGCTCCTCGTTCAAATGCCTTCGGGACATAGCCCGGTTATAGTAACTTGCACAAATGCCTTCGGGACTTAACCCGGATTTAGTAACTCGCACAAATGCCATCGGGACTTAACCCGGATTTAGTAACTCGCACCAATGCCTTCGGGCTTAGCCCGAAATTAGTATCTCGCACAAATGCCTTCGGATCTTAGTCCGGATATGGTCACTTAGCACAAAGCCTTCGGGGCTTAGCCCGGACATCATTCAAATAGCCATGCACATTTAACAATAAATCATGGCACATTCGTATTTCATTTTCGTTAGCAAAACTCAAACACAAGACACTTATCATTCTTGTGATTTCGGCTCAATAGCCACACACAAAGAGCATGATTTTGATTTGCTTAAAACATGATCTAATCAAATCTTAATTTAAGCTCTCTTACTCAAGAACTTACCTCGGGTGTTGTCGAACGATTCCGATAGCTATTCGACCACTTTTTCCTTCCCTTTATCGAATTTAGTTCCCCTTTGCTCTTGAGCTTAATTAAACAAATAAATTGATTTAATCATTTGAGCATTGAAAAGAGGAACACAAGGCACTTAGCCCATATTTATACATTAGACATTAAAGTCACATATGTACGGAAATCATGAATCAAACTCAACATTTTAGCTAATTTTTCCCCCTTGGCCGAATATGCATGTCTATTTTGGGGCCGATTTCAACACTTAATACATTCTACAAGTATGGTCACTTGTATTGACTAAACACCCTTTTTGTTTCAAGTTCAAAACTTGGCTAATACACACATATATACACTAGTAAAGCATCCTCTCCCTTTCCATCAATTTAACACATGCATTACTCATTAATATACAAGAGTTATATTCGGCCTTAGCACACAACTTGCTAGCCGATTCTTCCCCATCTAGCAACCAATGCACATATGTGCTCACTCAAAAATGCTAAAAAGGAGATTCAAGAATCATCAATCCACCATCACATGCATCATTAACAAGCTTCATATTTAGCGTGCAATGGCATTAACACAAAATCCACCTAGGCCGAATATCATCCCCATGACATAGCAAGGATTTGAACCATGGGCTAATTAGAACTCAAGCTAGCAACTAAAATATGCATGCATCTCATGGAACATCACCAAACATACCTTAGCCTAGTCACATGCATGGCCGAACCTCTTCAACCTTTCTTCTTCCTTCCTCCTTAAAATTTTCAGCCAAATGAAGATGAAAAAGGATGAACAAAATTTTCTCCTTTCTTTTCTTTAACTCACGGCAATGGGGGGGGAAACAACTACACACATTTTTTTTTTGTATTCATCATACTCCTTTTCATTATTTTATGCCCATGCCCCTTATTTTATTTCTCCTAACATACCTCACTAACATAACATGTTTGTGACATGTTTCCACTCATGATGCACTAACACAACATGTCTATGACATGTCTTGCCCATCACACTTGGTCTACCATGCTTGTCATGGCCGGCCACTACTAGTTAGGGGGGGGGGATTTGACATGCAAGTCCCCCCTTTTTCCACATGCACTAATAGGTCCTTACGCATTGACCTATCACATTTTAAAATTTTCTCACATAAGTCCTATTGACTAAATTCACATGCAATCGACTAAATTGAAGCTTGAAATTTTCACACATTCATAATTACATATTCTAGACAATAAATATCACATTTAAACATTTCAGTGACTCGGTTTAGCGGTCCCGAAACCACTTCCCGACTAGGGTCAATTTTGGGCTGTCACATGGAAGGTAAGATGACTAAGTGAACTTTTAATACAAAAGGAATGAGGATTGTGAAACCTTTAAACTTGTGCACTGTTAAGTTCAATTTTTAGCTTAATTTACTCGACTGAATTATCTAAATTGTTGGTTAATCTTTGATTAGTTAAATTTTAAATCAACCTAAATTACATTAAGTACGTCCCATACCGTGATAATTTATTTTCATTCCAATTTGGCAATTTAACGTCAATCTTATGTCATGTACAGGTGAGGGACATTTGGACAACCACATGGGCTCAATTTAGAATTAAAATCGCATAAATTAAGCTGCTGGAAGAGGATGGTCAGATGCTGGTTTTAAAGAAATCAAATTGACAATGAGACAAAGAAGAAAATTCGGTCCAATTGGATGTACAGCAGGTTGAATATGCGACAAAATCAGCAGGAGAATTATTTTTAAATCTCCAAATTTCCTTCTTGCTAGCGGTGGCCGACTCCAATTGAATCAAGGAATTAACTCAGCCTTGAAGAGTTTAATTGAAAATAAAACTCTAGTAGGCTGGAGCTAATTTTATGCGATGGGTTCAGCTAGGAAAAGGGGGATAAGATCAAATTTAATTTTGAATTGTTGGAGGTTATTATCCCAAAAATAGAGATGACCAGCAGCTGAAAAAGGTGTCGAAAAATAGAGGAAAAAAATACAGCAGCAGAGAGGCGTGGCATTCGAGCAAAGGAAAACCTCAAATTGAATCAGCAAAAGCCGAACAAGCAATTGAAGTAGCAGCCCAGAATTTCAGCTAATCGGAAGAAGGGAAGCTCGACGATTGGAGGAATTTTCTTCTCCAAGACTCAGTTTGTAATTTATGCTGATTACAATTGATTCTTGTTTCGTTTCAATTGCTATGAGTGGTTAGAATATTCAAGCTTAGTTAGACACTTATGAAACCTAGCACAAGGAATTTGTAGATTTATTTTAAATTTGGATTTGGCATTCTTGAGTTGCTTGCTTTATCGTTCAAGGAATTTTTCTAAATCAATTAGATTGATCACCTACTTAATTTAGGACTTTTCTCATAATCATCTAAGTGCAACTGAGTAATCGAATTTCTTAATTACACTTAGAACTGGTGATGATTAATTGGCATGCCACTAATTGAAGCAACTACGTATTTAATTTTGGAAGTCGCTGGAGGATTGTCTTTAATTAACACAAGGTGAAGTCTCTAAAACTCTAAAAAAACCTTTAATAAGTCGACAAAGAGATAATTAAAGGTAGGTTTCAATTATGAACATTCTCTAATTGAACAATTTACTAGGGATAAGAAGTCGCTTCGTAAGTGTTTTATTTAACCTTGCTGCTGATTTGGCTTATTAGAATAATTTAAGGCTGCAAAGGATTTGTGCTGGGTGGATTAAGGCGTCAATAACTAAGCAATTACTTTCCTTGATAATTTTCAGCATTCTCAATTCAAGCTAAAGCTTATTTGCTACTTTAGATTATTTTTAGCAATCGTAAAACATAAATTTCCCCCATTTTTCTCCTTTCTCGCATGCATTTTACATTACTTTAATTTTAAATCACTTCAAATAGATTTATTGCAAGCTTCTTCGTGGGACGATTCTCTATTTACCCTATATTACCAGTTAATGTTCGTTAAGTAAGCGGATTTAATTTGGCAGTTGTAAACGACAGCTACCAAAATTTGGCGCCGTTGCCGGGGAAGCGACTTAGTCAAATCTATTTGATTTTCAAAACTTATTTTGTTTTCATGTTTTTGTCTATGCAGGTAGATTACTCCCTATAGTATATGTTATTAAGGAGCGGACGCCGAACATCGAAAGACCTTGTTAACATTACCGATCAGCAAGCCGAATATCCCAACCTCCATGTTGAGCATAACATTTCAGAGGATATCAACATGGCCAACTAGACCTTGAAGCAATTGGCCTCGCCTAACTTGGCTACACAACCACCATCTATCACTTATCCCGCCCTTGATAGGCCATTAAAACTCAATTCAGGATTTCTGAATTTGTTGCCAAAATTTAATGGACTACCAGGTGAGGACCATTACCATCATATTATTAAAATTTTAATTACTTGTTCAACTATGCAGCCAGATGGCATTAAAGAGGAACAAATCAAGCTCCGAGCCTTCCCTTTATCGTTACAAGGTTTGGCAAAGGATTGTTTATATTACATGCCGCCAGGTTCATTCACAACTTGGACAGGGTTATATAAGGCTTTCCTTGAGAAGTATTTTCCGGCATCAAGGATAGGGTCGATTAGGAAAGAAATTTGTGGAATTAAGCAGCTGGTAGGTGAGTCACTATATGAGTACTGGGAAAGATTTAAACGGCTATGTGCGAGTTGTCCACAGCATCAGATTAGCGAGCAGCTTTTAGTGAAATATTTTTATGAAGGTCTAACACCACAAGATCGAGGAATGATTGATGCCGCGAGTGGAGGTGCATTGGTTGATAAAACTCCTGAGCAAGCCCGAAATTTGATCGCTAATATGGCGCAAAATACACAACAATTCAGTCTCAGGAGGTCCGACTTGGGTAAACGAATGGATGAGGGTCAGTCGAGTATGATGGAGGCTCAATTAGTTAATTTAACGGCTGTGGTAAGAAAGTTGATGACTGGAGGTACTGCGAAAGCTTCACTATGTGGCATTTTTTGTTTAGAAGGACACACCACAGATATATGTCCGACATTACAGGAAGGGGAAGCTAACGTCGTCTTTCCCAATCAGAGGAGGTTGATCCATACTCGGCTACTTATAATGAGGGATGGAGAGATCACCCTAATCTTAGATATCAAAACCGAGTACGCCTCCAGGATTTGAGCAGCAAAATTCCCGACCATATAATATGTCACAACCAACCCATCAAAACCTGAGTGCCGAAGCCAAGACCCATACCATGCTTGAACAAATGATGAAGATGATGGCTGACCAGAAGAAGGAAATCGATGGAAGGTTTCAGTCTTTGGAATCGGCAGTGAAGCAGTTGCAAACCAGAGCCTCGTCGACCGACGTAAATCTTGGGAACTTGCAAGCACAGGTAAATAATCGGTTACCATCACAGCTCGTGGCAAATTTGAGGGATAATGTCAGTGCTGTAACCTTGCGAAATGGGAAGGAGTTGAGATCGATACTAAAGAAGGTCCAAAACAGCGACAAGGAAGACGACACTGAGGTACAAAAGGTTCGATTTAGTGATATTGAAGGGGAAAATTTAGCCTTGCCAAAGGTTGATTTACAACTGTCTCAAGTAGCACCAAAGGAAGCAGGAAAATCACGTTTACAACAGCCTATTGCTGCGTACGATGCAGCAAATTTTGAACAGGAAACAAGGGTTCCTGAGCTTCGAGCACAGGCAAGTCAGAACACTAATAATCAACCTCGGTCTTATGTGCCGAAGGCGCCATTTCCAAAGCGATTAATGAAAGAAAAGTCAGACGACGTTAATGCCGAAATTCTAGAGACTTTTCGTAAGGTACAAGTTAATATTCCATTGATTGATGCAATAAAACAAGTGCCTCGATATGCTAAGTTTTTGAAAGAATTATGCACATCTAAAAGGAAATTAATTGGAAATGAAAAAATTAGCTTAGGAAAAAATGTCTCTGCAGTATTTCAAAAGAAACTCCCAACTAAATGCAAAGATCCGGGAATGTTTTCGATACATTGTAAGATAGGAGACCGTAAACTTGATAGAGCTATGCTTGATTTGGGAGCTTCTATAAATGTCATGCCTAGGAGTATCTACGGTAGGGTTCAATTAGGTGCATTAAAAGACACAGGACTGATAATTCAACTTGCAGATAGGAGTAATGCCTACCCTGATGGTGTTTTAGAAGATGTTCTAGTGCAAGTAAATGAGTTAGTCTTTCCAGCTGATTTTTATGTTTTAGACATGGGACCTAATGATAATTCAATTGATGTGCCCTTACTCTTAGGAAGACCTTTTCTTAAGACAGCTAGAACGAAAATTGATGTGTATAAAGGGAATTTAACTATGGAATTTGATGGTGAGATAATTAAATTTAATATATTTGATGCTATGAGATATCCCACTGATATTAATTCCGTATTTACTCTTAATGTGATTGACAATTTTGTTCAAGATGTCTATGAATTAGGGGATGAGGACGAGTTGAAAAGCGTTCTGGCTAAGAGCATTTTTGATATTGATGAGCAAGAATTTATCGTTTCTGATTCTTTAATTGACTCAATTTATGCATTAGACTCACCCAAATTGACACGATTCAAGCCGATCCTCCCTGACCTTACGGCGACTATTAAGCAAGTTCCTTCATTGATTTCACCATCTAAATTGGAGTTAAAAAAGCTGCCTAAAAATTTAAAGTACATTTATTTGGGGGAAAATCAAACTTTACCATTGATAGTGTCGAATGCTTTAACCAAGATGCAAGAATCTAAGCTGCTTAGAGTTCTTAGGGAGCATAAAGAAGCCTTTGGTTGGACACGAGCCGATATTCGAGGCCTCAATACGACTTTATGTACTCACAAGATAGCCTTAGAACCAGATTCAGTCCCCAAAAGAGACCCCCAACGCCGATTGAATCCACCAATGATGGAGGTAGTTAAGACTGAAATTTTAAAATGGTTGGAAGCTATGTCATTTATCCTATAGCCGATTCAAAATGGGTAATTCCAATTCATTTGTACCTAAGAAGGGAGGAATCACAATAGTTACCAACGAAGAAGGGTTGGAAATTCCTACAAGGGTGCAGAACGGTTGGCGGGTTTGTATAGATTATAGGAAGCTGAATAAAGCCACTAAAAAAGACCACTTCCCCCTCCCATTCATGGATCAAATGTTAGAAAGGTTAGCTAGTCGCTCACATTTTTGTTTTTTAGATGGCTATTCAGGTTATCAAATGTTAAAAAAGACCACTTCCCCCACCTTCACTTGCCCGTTTGGAACTTACGCCTTCAAGAGAATGCCTTTCGGATTGTGCAACGCACCAGCCACTTTTCAAAGAGGTATAACGAGCATATTTTTGGATTTTATTTCACATTTAATGGAGGTGTTCATAGATGACTTTACTTTTTATGGTGATTCATTTGGTCAATGTTTGCATCATCTTGTGTTAGTTCTTAGACGTTGCATTGAGACTAATCTGATATTGAATTTTGAGAAATGCCATCTCATGGTTGAGAAATGTGTAGTGTTGGGGCATGTCATCTCAGTTAAAGGATTAGAAGTCGACCAAGCCAAAGTCGAGGTAATTAAAAATCTTCCTTATCCAATTACTGTGAAAGGAATTCGATCCTTCTTGGGACATGTAGGTTTTTACCGTCGGTTCATTAAGAATTTTTCGCAAATATCGTCATCTTTGTGTGCATTGCTAGGTAAGGATGTCACATTTGAATTTAATGAGAATTGCAAAAAATCTTTTGATGAATTGAAATTAATCACGGCTCCTATCATTCAAGGACCGAATTATGCATTACCCTTCGAGATTTTATGTGATGCTAGTGATAGGGCTGTTGGTGCGGCACTTGAGCAAAGAAATGATAGGGAGTCTTATATTATTAGGTATGCTAGCGAGCTATTAAACCCAGCTCAATGCAATTACACCACGACTGAGAAAGAGCTCTATGCCATAGTTTTTGCCTTATAAAAATTTAGAGCATATTTGTTAGGAGTCAAAGTTGTTGTATTTTCTGACCATAGTGCTCTTAAATATTTGTTGCATAAAAAAGAAGCCAAGCCTAGATTGATTAGATGGATTTTGCTGTAGCAGGAATTTGACCTGGAAATTAAAGATAAGAAAGGTAAAGAGAACCTTGTGGCCGATCATTTGAGTAGGATAGAAACTAGAATTTTGAGGAATGAGCCGAGTGATTTATTTCTCGATGAAAGACTTTATAGTGTGTCTAGTGTTTTGCCATGGTATGCCGACATAGTGAACTACTTAGTGACTAAAGAGTTCCCTGCGAATGCACCTAGACATTTAAGAGAAAAATTAGAAGTTAAGCCCGATTTGACTTATGGGAAGAGCCATACCTTTGGCGATTTTGTAGTGACCAAATAATTAGGCGTTGTGTCGATGATAGTGAGATAGATCCGGTGCTTAATTTTTGTCATTCTCGAGAGGGTGGAGGACATTTTGGGCCTAAGAGAACAGCTCATAAAATACTTAAGTATGGGTTATTTTGGCCAACCATTCATAAATATTCATATGCATTTCGTAAAAATTGCACATCATGTCAAAAAATCGGCAATTTAAGTAGCAGAAATCAAATGCCATTACATAATTTTTATGTTTGTGATATATTTGATGTATGGGGTATTGATTTTATGGGCCCTTTTCCTTCTTCTTTCGGTTATCTATACATTCTTGTGTGTGTTGATTACTTGTCAAAATGGGTGGAAGCATTCCCAACTAGGGCCGATGATGCTAGAACTGTGGTGAAACTTCTTAAGACCAACATTTTAAATAGATATGGGGTACCAAGGGCTATAATCAGTGACAAGGGAACACATTTCTGTAATAGAACCTTGAAAGCTTTATTTGCACAATTTGGTGTCACCCACAAAGTGTCGACAACTTATCACCCCCAAACCAATGGGCAAGCCGAGAGTAGTAACAAGGAAATTAAGGGAATTTTAGAGAAAATTATGAAGCCTAATAGAAAAGATTGGAGCCAACGGTTAGATGAAGCATTGTGGGCTGTTCGAATAGCTTACAAAACGCCAATAGGGATGTCACCTTATAGGGTTGTTTTTGGGAAGGCGTGTCATCTTCCCATAGAGCTTGAACATAGGTAATTTTGGGCTGTTAAGCAATGCAATCTGGATTATAGTTTGGCAGGGGAAGAGCACAAGTTGAAGCTGCAAGAATTGGACGAGTTGCGCTTGGAGGCCTATGACAATTCGGTCATCTACAAAGGTAAGTCGAAGGCATTTCGTGATTTAAAGCTGATTCGCAAAGAATTCAAGGTAGGGGAAAAGGTATTATTATTTAATTCTAAGCTTAAACTATTTTCCGGTAAGTTGAAATCAAGATGGCTTGGACCGTTTATAATAACCGAGGTGCATCATCATGGGGCAGTCCAAATTCGGAGCCTCGATACTAATAAAATTTTCAAAGTAAATGGTCACAGGTTGAAACATTTTTATGAAGGGGAGTGAGCAGCTTGGATGGAGGAGATCAATCTTGAGGATCCATGAGGAATTGCAATGTCGAGCCAACGACTTAAAAGCAAAGGCGCTTGTGGGAGGCAACCCACATATTCAGGGAAATTTTCTTTTATCTTTTCCGTTATTATTGTTTCTTTCTATTAAGTAAATTTTTAATTTTAATTCTCTTTTGCATTAGGGGCAATGCAAACATTAAGTATGGGGGAGAATCAATTCATTGATTTTCTAACGTATTTGATGCTTGTTTTGTTTTTAGCAACTTTCATGAATAAGACTTGTTAAATTTTCTTTAGGAAAATATTAAAATAAAAGAATGAAGATGTATTTCATGAATTCAAGTTGATTGGGGTGGTTGTATGTCGATTGGTCGGGTTAAATTTTGTTTTCAATTGACTGATTTTGGTTAATAATAATTTTTTTTAATCTGCTTAATTGATCAATTATGTGGTCCTTGTGAGGAATTTGAGCCTAGAGCGTAAGTTGGGACATCCATGCCAACTTGAGAGGTTATTATTCATTCATGTGTGATTATTGTTATTGATTATCAATTACTCTAGAACTTGCTTTAGATATTATTAAGGCTAGTAATACATTTGATTTCCATTAATATGATTTAAGGGGCAATAGGAATTAAGCCACGATTACTGATAAAAGCCGACCCTGACATTGTTCCAATTAGTTAGCCAATTTGAAGCCTTAGTTTCCCAGTTTTTCATGTACCTCTAGAAATTAAACCAAAGCCTGAATCAACTCACCTTTTTAGGCTAGTTAATTTAGTTTGGAAGTTTATCATATTTTCGACATACGTTGGCCAATATATAATGTTTTTTTTAGCTAGAAATTAAGGGCTGATTTTCTTGAAAGGAAAAAAGAGAGAGAAAAATTACTATGAATAAGTTGCAGCCTTCCTATGAACGAAACATGAAATGGATCGGTTGAATCAAGTGGTATGGAGATGAAAACGATGAAAGGCTGATTAGTCATCTGCTTCCAAATAAAAGAAAAAAAGAGAAGAGAAATAAGGGTACTGATGACTTCCGAATGATTTTACTAGCCTAAGAGAACTAGCTCCACCATCCAAATTTATCCTCCCCGTCCACTGCACATCACCACGACCCCATTACAACCTTTATTTTGTCTCGATTATATTTATGGAATTTTATGTGTTATGTTATAGGTAAGATGGACAAGCAAGCCTATGGTGATTAATTACAGTCGATTTCAATTTGAGAGCATTATACTAGCCTAAACACAATGAGTGAGGAGTGTTAACAATTCTTTCCGGTGAGAATTGATCGAAGAAGCATGATTACTTTCCTCTTCCTCTCTTGAATAAACCAAAATCTAAATTGATTGATTTCAAAATTCATCCTAAGCATGGGCGATGCAACAACTCTTGATTAGACTTGATATTTTTGAAATTCTTCTTGATTTTCTTCGACTTGATTGCTCAGGGACGATCAATAGTTTAAGTATGGAGGAGTTTGTTAAGTTCAATTTTAGCTTAATTTACTCGACTAAATTATCTAAATTGTTGATTAATCTTTGATTAATTAAATTTTAAATCAACCTAAATTACATTAAGTACGTTCCATACAGTGATAATTTATTTTCATTCCAATTTGGCAATTTAACGTCAATCTTATGTCATGTGCAGGTGAGGGACATTTGGACAACCACATGGGCTCAATTTAGAATTAAAATCGCATAAATTAAGTTGCTGGAAGAGGATGGTCAGATGCTGGTTTTAAAGAAATCAAATTGACAATGAGACAAAGAAGAAAATTCGGTCCAATTGGATGTACAGCAGGCTGAATATGCGACAAAATCAGTAAGAGAATTATTTTTAAATCTCCAAATTTCCTTCTTGCTAGCGGTGGCCGACTCCAATTGAATCAAGGAATTAACTCAGCCTTGAAGAGTTTAATTGAAAATAAAACTCTAGTAGGCTGGAGCTAATTTTATGCGATGGGTTCAGCTAGGAAAAGGGGGATAAGATCAAATTTAATTTTGAATTGTTGGAGGTTATTATCCCATAAATAGAGATGACCAGCAGCTGAAAAAGGTGTCAAAAAACAGAGGAAAACAATACAGCAGCAGAGAGGCATGGCACTCGAGCAAAGGAAAACCTCAAATTGAATAAGCAAAAGCCGAACAAGCAATTGAAGTAGTAGCCCAGAATTTCAGCTAATCGGAAGAAGGGAAGCTCGACGATTGGAGAAATTTTCTTCTCCAAGACTCAGTTTGTAATTTATGCTGATTATAATTGATTCTTGTTTCGTTTCAATTGCTATGAGTGGTTAGAATATTCAAGCTTAGTTAGACACTTATGAAACCTAGCACAAGGAATTTGTAGATTTATTTTAAATTTGGATTTGGCATTCTTGAGTTGCTTGCTTTATCGTTCAAGGAATTTTTCTAAATCAATTAGATTGATCACCTACTTAATTTAGTTAGACACTTAGAACTGGTGATGATTAATTGGCATGCCGCTAATTGAAGCAACTACGAATTTAATTTTGGAAGCCGTTGGAGGATTTTCTTTAATTAAAACAAGGTGAAGTCCCTAAAACTCTAAAAAAACCTTTAATAAGTCGACATAGAGATAATTAAAGGTAGGTTTCAATTATGAACGTTCTCTAATAGAACAATTTACTAGGGATAAGAAGTCGCTTCGTAAGTGATTTATTTAGCCTTGTTGCTGATTTGGCTTATTAGAATAATTTAAGGCTGCAAAGGATTTGTGCTGGGTGGATTAAGGCGTCAATAACTAAGCAATTATTTTCCTTGATAATTTTCAGCATTCTCAATTCAAGCTAAAGCTTATATGCTACTTTAGATTATTTTTAGCAATCGTAAAACATAAATTTCCCCCATTTTTCTCCTTTCTCGCATGCATTTTACATTACTTTAATTTTAAATCTCTTCAAATAGATTTATTGCAAGCTTCTTCGTGGGACGATTCCCTATTTACCCTATATTACCAGTTAATGTTAGTTAAGTAAGCGGATTTAATTTGGCAGTTGTAAACGACAGCTACCATGCACACTAGTATATGCAGCCTTATGAGTGTCAGTGTAATAGTATGCAACCTTTATTAATGATTATTCTAGATATGAATATATGTTCCTAATGCACCGCAAGAGTGAAACCTTTAATAAGTTTAAATATTTTCGTGTGTAAGTGGAGAAACAACTAGGGTTACCCATAAAGGCACTTCAGTCTGATTGAGGTAGGAAATATTTATTAGATGGTTTCTTAGGGTACCTCGTAGAAATCCTTATTAATCACGTTAGGCACTCCTTGAGAGAATGATATGGCAAAGAGAGGAAATCAAAAGTTTTTAGACATAGTTCATTCAATGTTAATTTATTCGAAGTTGTCAATATCCTTTTAGGGATATGTGGTGCAAACGACTTGCTATATTTTGAACGATATACTAGTTAAAGCAGCATCGAAAATTCTATACGAATGGTGACATGACAAGAAGCTGAATTTAAATTATTTAAAGATCTAGCCCACGTATTGGATAAATTTGTGAAGAAGTTGGATTTAGGAAAAAAATTGTCCATGTTTGTAGGATATCCAAAAGGAACAAAGGGTGGTCCATTTTATAACATGAAGGAACATACTATGATAGTGTCTACTCATGGTACTTTCCTGGAGGAAAGTTACATGAATGAATTCAAACCTCAAAGTAAAGAAGTATTCGAGGAACTTTCAGGAAATACACAAAGCCTTGTGAAAATGGTTCCAAAACCAGCTCTTAATACCTACAAACAATTAGCAACATAGGGTGCTTTGTCATAATGGGAGGGTCTCTTGTAGGCCTGAGGTCTTCCGATCTGGGGGAAGTGTTTTAAACATCGAGTCTATTGAATAGGAAGATGATGACCTACCCAAATATGATGAATAGATGAAGAGTGTTGATTCCAAGCTCTACGAAATAGCTATAAAGTTGATATGGATTTTATAGATTCCAACTTAATGTGGGAACTTGTAGACTTACTGAAATGGATAAAACCCATAGGGTGTAAGTGGATCTACAAGAATAAAAGAAATGTGGATGGAAAAATGGAAACTTATAAGGCCAAATTTGTAGCAAAAGGTTATATTCAGAAACAAGATATTAATTACCTTTCTGGTTGCTATGCTCAAGTCAATCCATTTTGGCACCTCTCGATTATGAGATCTAGCAAATAGATGTCAAGACAGTATTTTGGATTGACTATCTTGAAGAGAGTATTTATGATGCAACCCATCAGATATATAACTAAAGGAAATGAGCATAAAATTTGCAAATTGTTTAGGTTCATATATGAACTCAAGAAAACATCCCTTTCATGGAACCAAAAATTTGATCAAGTGATCAAAACTTTTGAATTTGAGCAAAACATTAATGAACCTTGTGCTTGTAAATGTATAGGGGATGGAAAGGTGGTCTTTCTCATTCCAAATGTTGATGACATTCTACTCATTGGGAATGATTTGGGGTCATTGGCATCAATTAAGCTATGATTAACCCAACAATTTAGCATGAAGGTCTTGGGAGAAGCTAATTTTATTTTAGGTATTTGAATCTTAAAGGATCGAAAGAATAATGTGATAGCTCTATCTTAGTCTTCATAAATAGACAAGATATTGGAAAGTTATGCAATGACGATTCAAATAAGGGAAATTAACCTTCTGTATTGGGATTTCATCTTTCTTTGGAGGACTGTCCTAAGATAGCAGAAGAAAGAGAAAACATAAGAGAAGTTCCTTATGCTTCAGTAGTAGGAAGTTTCATATGTGCTATGTTGTGCACACATTTAGATATTTGTTTCTTAATGGGTTTGGTGAGCCGATATCAGGTAAATCCAAGATCAATACACTAGCAAGTAGTTTAGTGATCACACCCTAACGTGCGCGCACTGTGGCTGAGAATCAAAATTTTAAAAAAAATCAATAATATAGCAGTATCTGCGAGTGTGACAGTCAGTTGTAATATTTATAAATTTTAAAATGAAACACTTAAAAGGATCAAACCCAAGAGATTGCCATATTTATAAATGTGTTTAGCAAGTTAATTACAAGTTAAGTAATTTCTAATCTAATCAAGTTAAAAATTACTTGCGCAAGTTTCAATAAAATATATTTTGAATTATATCTAAATTAACAAATAAAATCGCCAATTTAACTTTCTTCCTTTTTACTAGAAACAATGCAAATGGATTGCAATGATGATTTGATGAGTCATGGATAATTAACAAAGCTAATAAATTTATAATGATTATATTTTTGCTACTCCTAGTTAGGAATGTTCTCTTGGTATCATATTAAATTAGAAGATACCACTTAAGCTCTCATCTTGGTCTCACTTAGGCATATAGATCTTCTATCGATCTCACAATTCGACATAACTATATCAAAGTCCTACGCGATAGAGTTTGCTCTCAGTCTTATCTATCTAAATCTTCCACTAAAGGTGTTAATTCTAGTGTAATATGCATTAATAAATTTGAAAAAAAACAACCAATCAAGGAATAAATAATAACTTAGCTAAGTAACTCACTCATCAATCAACCAATAAAATAATTCAGCATATGATTAAATTTAATTTCACACAAGAATTTTAACAAACACGTAGTAGGCATAAAATATAAAAAATAAGGGTTAATAAAATACTTATTAATAGATAAATATCAAATGAAGTGTAACCATTTAATACTTCTCCATCCACAATGTTCCAGCAAAAATGAAGAAATAAAAATACCACAACAAAAACAAAAAGAAAAGAAAAAAATGGAAAAAAGAGAATGGAAAAAAAATGAAAACCTAAACTAAGAATGATGAAACTAAGTAGAAAATTTTTAACCAAAAAAATATAAAATCAAAATATTATAAAGTAGTATTTATAGTTTACTAACATTTAATCTAACATTGACCATTATGCCCTTAAATGAAAAAAATACTTAAGCTTATTTGGACATAAAATCGCCTTTGTAGTTTTTCACCCGTTAGGCAACAATATCGCAATACCCAAAAAAATAACTAAATTGGGAGTCTTGGGATCTTAGTATCACAATACCAATTACTCGGTATCACGATATCACTAGAATTGTCCTTAACTTTGATCATTTCAGCTTTGTGAAGGGTATCAGAACTTTCATGCCTTAGTATCGTAATACCCTACTTTTGAATGATGATTTCTTCAATTTTGGGCCATTATTGACCTCCTACACCACTCAGACATATCATTAGGTCCCTCATGGCATGTGTGGTCAATCTGGGTCTCAAAAAGGGTGTGGAACTAAACAAAAAATTATTAATACTTAGAATTAAAAATCAACAAAAACATATAAAAATACTTAAATTTCTTGAGAATAAGCTCCTCAAGTTTATTGGAGAGCCTAATTTGATGTATCAAATTACGACAGATCATCAAGCATATACTCAAGTATTTTCGAAGAACAATGGATTATATGCTTTTGTATTCTAGATGAGATTTTAATCCTATCGAATATATTGATTCTGACTTCCAAACATTTCACAATTTGAGGAAATCAACGTCGGGTTGTGTTTTTTTCCTAAGTGATAGGTCCATTGTGTGGAGAAGTGTAACGTAGAGCTGCATTGCTGATCGCCTATAAACATGTTATCTTTTGTAGTAAAAATATCACACCAAAAATATATAAAAGTGTCTGCAAGTATACAAGTCAAATTGTAATATAGTATATGTGTTTACAATGGAACACATGAAGTATTCCAAAGAATCCACCCAATGGAGGATGGAATAAATTTATAGAAAATCTTTTTACTATAATAAGTCTAAATAGTAATAACTAAATCGTATATTATGACAGCTCATAAAGTAGATTAATAAGAGAAATTAAATAACTAAAATAAATAAACAAGAAAATAAACAAACAACTTAAATCGATTAAACCAATCAGGAAGATTAACTTGTTTCAGGTTTTGTAATTAACTTCGATTTATGGTTTTAGGGTGGATTAGCTACCTATTAACTAATTATTACCTTCCAACCTCTAACTAAAAATTGATTGGTTGAGACTCATTTATCTCCAACCATACTTTCTCAACCAGGATAAACTATGATTTACTCGGTTAGACGTATCTCCCGATCTTGTTTAACTTATGCTTACTTCATAGGGTTGTTAAGCCTATGGTTTAGGAACGCATAATCTATACCAACTAATCTTCTTAAGAAGCACTAAATTCTTTGTTAATCAGGTCCCCATCCACTCATTAATCTCCCTTAAGAGATTTAGCCACTCATATTATTCATAATCTTAATCTCAATTGAATAAAACATGTAAATAACATGATTGAATTGAAAGAGAAAAGAAATTAGAATAATCTTGGATTTTGATGTCGAATATAGAATGGAGTACTAAATCTCTCGATCGAAATAATGAATAATGTCGCTCACAAAGGTAGATAATGGAAATAATTCAATATTAGAAAAGAATTTTTGGATAGAAACTGATTCCAAGAGGAAAATCAAAGAGTTATATAGAACGGAGTAATAAATCTCTCAATCGAAATAATGAATAATGTCGCTCACAAAGGCAGATAATGGAAATACTTCAATATTAGAAAAGAATTCTTGAATTGAAACCGATTCCAAGAGGAAAATCAAAGAGTTAATGAAAAAAGCTAAGAAAACTAAATCTAATCCTATTCCTAATATATGAGGGATTTTGAAGGTGTCTAAGATGACTTAGTTACATCAAACCCCTAAGGTTTTATTTATAGGAGTGCTGACAACCTGAATGACATGTCTTAGGCCTTCATATAAAGTTAATTGCGCAAACAAAAATAACTCTGACATTTTCCTTGCATGGCGTAACAAGATAGGTGTTCCAAGCCTTGTATGGCTCATTTCATGCTTTAACGGCTCAAGAAGCTTGTGCATTACTTGTCCTTTACTCCCACGTCAATTGGGCCTATAATTCATTATCTTACACACTCAATTTAACATATTAACACTACCTAAGGCTCGTGTCAACCAAATAGGTCACAACACTCATAAAATGTGTTAAAAAACTTATTTTATTAATATTTAATCGTAACTAATAAATATCAAAAGCATAATATGAAAGACTAAATTGATTAGAAAAAATACGCATTAAGTGTGACAATAGACTAAAATAACAACTATATTTGACGGTAGGTCAACTGCTCACTCCATTATGGAGGCGAATATGTGGTTGCTTTTAACTTCCAAAGAAGCAATATGGCTTCGAAAGTTCCTCACGGATCTTGAAATCATTTAGCGTATGGGAAAAGGTATCACATTATATTGTGACAGCAGTGTGATAATAGTTAATATTAAGGAGATGAGAAACCACAAGAGAACAAAATGTATTCACTGAAAGTATCATATCATAAGGGAGGTAGTTGTAGATGGGATCGTGGATGTATTCAAGGTTGCATCCGAGGAAAAACTTGCGGACCTCTTTACCAAGAATTTACTAGCTAGGAGTTTTGAGAAACACTTGAGGAGTATGGGAATGCGAAATATGACTCATCAACTTCACTAGGGCAAGTAGGAGATTCTTAGATTTGGTGCCCTGAGTGAAATATATTCGATTGTAAACTTGTAATTTTTTCGAACATATTGATTAATAAAACAATTCATGGATTACATTAATATACTTAGTATAATTGTCCTCGTGTGGTTTTTACATGTAAAGTGAAATAGAAGCAAATATTGACTTACTAGTTGTCTAATGTTTAAACTAACACTAAGCAGCCATCCTTCGTTTTTTTAGTGTGCCTTTTCTAAATTCTAATTTCTAACGAAGGGGCTTTTTCTTACATTTTTTTAAATAAAATGAAATTCAAAATGAAATTAAAGAAAGAGAAGTTTTGGCTCGTTTTCCTATAATCTATAATATAGAAAAAATTCACTAAACTTATCACACAAACTTTTCATTGATCTATTTTTCATTGGGATTCAATCTAAATCACGATGTCCTTTTTTTGTTCTTGAATGGGTTTCATCAATTTTTTATTCAATTCTTTTAGGTTTCTACTCTACTCCAAGTAAAGATCAGCCCGATTTTGATTTGCGCATATAGGACAAATGACCCAATACTACATCTTTTTGCTATGATTTCATTTCCTTTTTTATTTTAATTTAATTCCTTTATCTTTCATGTTTTTCGTAAAATATTCAACGTATTTCTCGGTATTACGTGGTCGGATCGTAATACGAAAAGATAGCTTATATTAGTAGAAGAACCTAAACATGTCCTTAGTCTAATAGAAAATAAGCAAACCAATTGAAAGACTAATATGTCGTCTATCATGTCTAGTTGGCGAGATGCCTTGTCTTGGGATTAGAGCATATGACTCTCAAAAGATAGAGACATACATGTAACTGATTAGACTAGCAATACATTGGACTGAAACCAAGAAGAATAAATCCTAAATCCACTTATGGATTTATTCAGTTGTGGCATTTAAAGTGTGACATATCTTAATCCTGAGTGGATGATGAACTATTTGTGCGTGACTCGTATACTTTGTGTAACGCCCCAAATTTTAGGCCTAGAAGAATTAAGTTTTGAACAAGAGAAAAGTTAGGAGATTGCATATAATTATTTAGTTTGATATAAACTGATAGTTGTAGAATATGACGGGTTTTCAAAAGGTAACCGTTTTCAAAGACACCACGTTTTTGCAATAAATGAGATTTTGGAAAATTTATAACATTTTAAAAGTGATTAGTTTTTAATGATGCACGCTTGGAAATGAACAACCCATTTTGGAATCACCGTTTAATATTGAAATGATTAATTGATTTTATAGATTTAATCAACAAGTTTTACACTAAACACTTCAATGTGACACCGCTAGATTCGACCATAACTCCTAGGCCGGGTTTAGGGTGTTGCATTTAGTGGCATCAAAGTCAGATTGCAAAACTCGGCTGTGGAATGAGTTTTCAAATTTTTGGATTTCAAAAGGTTGTTTTTGAATATGTGAAGAGTTTTGAGATACTTCTTCTGAAATGTGTGGCACTCTGAGTCTCTAGCGCCTAATCCATAAGTTTCTGAAACTATTGTTTGTTTTCATTGAAAAGCAGTAGATAGAGATACTGTGATTTCTTAGACATTAGACTGTATTGCTACACTTAAACTTAGAGTTTGTATTTATTCTGTGTGTATTCTGGAAATGATATGCGTGTGATATTCATCCGCTCCGATGGATAGATGGTGTGGTGCGTGCTTGTATTATTCGAATCAGAGTGCGTAGTAGGAGCATAGTGGTGAAGTCTGTGTGGTACGACTATCTTGTTAGTTGGAAATTTCGAGGACGAATTTTTTTTAAGGGGGTAGAATTGTAACGCCCCAAATTTTGGGACTAGAAGAAATAGGTTTTGAACAAGGGAACAGTTAGGAGACTGCACATAAATATTTAGTTTGATATAAACTGATAGTTGTAGAATAAGAAGGGTTTTCAAAAGGTAACCGTTTTCAAAGACACCACGTTTTCGCAACAAGGGAACAAGGAAACTTTTTAAAAGTGATTAGTTTTTAATGATGCACGCTTGGAAATGGACAACTCGTTTTGGAATCACCGTTTAATAATGAAATGATTAATTGATTTTAAAAATTTCAACAACAAGTTTTACACTAAACACCTCAATGTGACACTGCCAGATTCGACCATAACTCCTAGGCCGGGTTTGGGGTATATAAGTAAAAGCCTGAGTTCAAATAGATAAGGAACCAAAAGTTGGTGCGTTGGGTGTATAAGTTTTACAATATGTAGCATCTTTCAAAAAAGTAGAATTCTTAGCCTGAGACATGGGTAAATGATATCCTCTCATTGGCATTACACAATTGAGGAAAAGTAAACGTGGCCATAGGTCATTCGTCTTTGTGATGGACAACTTGATTACCATTCTATAGTAATTGACTTTTCATGAAGGAAGATGTAATGGTTACCATGAGATAAAATGGGATCATATTGGGAGAACGAATATTATCCCAAAGATATTAATGATATCCTATGAGTGTTTGTAATTAACTTCGGATTAAGGTCTTAAGGTGGGTTAGCTACCGATTCACCAATTATTACCTCTTGGCCTTTAACTGATAAATCGATTGGTTGATACTACCTTATCTCCTGACCTTACTTTCTCAACCAGGATAAACTACAATTTACTCGGTTAGACTTATCTCTCGATCTCATTTGACCTTCGATTACTGCCTAGGGTTTAGGAATGCATAATCTATACCAACTAATCCTCTCGAGAAACCTTAAATCCTCTATTAATCACGTTCCCATCCATTTGTTAATCTCCTCTAAGGGATTTAGCCACTCATATTATTCGTAATCTTAATCTTAATCTCAATTCAATAAAACCTGTAAAGAACATGATTGAATCGAAAGAGAAAAGAGATTAGAATAATCTTGGATTTTGATGTCAAATGAAGAATGGAGTAGCAATCGCTCGATCGGAATAACAAATAATGTCGCTTGTAAAGGCAAATAAATGAAATACTTCAATATTTTAAAAAAAGTTTTGATTCAAAATCGATTCCAAGAGGAAAAAAAAGAGTTTATGAAAAGATCAGAGAAAACTAAATCTAATATTACTCTTAAACTACAAGGATTTTTGAAGGTTTCTAAGATGACTTAGTTACATCAAACCCCTAAGGTCTTGTTTATAGGAGTGTTGGCAGCACAAATTAGGACTTTGGCTCATCCTAGGTGTTCGTATGAAGTCAACTGTGTGGATGAAAATAAACCCGACAGACTTGGGTAGCACGTTTTCCTATGTCACACCATAGGCCTTGCATGGAGCGACACGATTGGTGTTCCAGGACTTGTATAGTTTGTTTCATGCTTTTATGGCTGAGGAAACTTGTGCATCACTTGTCCTTTGCTTCCACATCAAATGGGTCTATAATTCATTATCCTACACACTCAATTTAACATATTAGCACTACCTAAGGCCTATGTCAACCAAATAGATCACAACACTCATAAAATGTGTTAAAAACATCTATTTTACTAATATTTAATCATAACTACTGACTACTGAATACCAAGAACATAATGTAAAATAATAAATTGACAAGAAAACAAGCTCCTTAAGTGTGGAAATAGATCGAAATAACAACCATATTTGATGGCAGGTCAAATACCCCCACACTTAAGTATTTGCTTGTCCTCAAGCAAACTAAACAAAACAAAATAAAAGCTAAAAACAAACTAAACTGAAAATTAAAAATGAACATGCAATGAAAAGAAATTGTACTTGAACTAGCTTTATACAGGTAATTGGATAGAAATATATTAACCAAACAATGTAAATATACATGTCTTTAGAATGATATACAATTGACTCACAATTTCTAAATTTAGATGGATTACTTCACTAAATTACAAAGTAAAAAAAATAAAGTAATGTTAAGTATAGGTTTCCATTAATAAAATCTATAAGTATACAATTATGTTCAAATGAATATAAGTGGTAAAAACATCCAAACTCAGCATAATTTCATCCATATAAAGTACTACTTGAGTCGCATAGGACTTTTTGGCTTGTAATGTTCTACGAATTATTCAAAGAACATGCTCAACAAAACGATTAAGAAAGAAAGTAGTTTGGCACATGATATTATTCCTGATACTCCCCCGAGTATACATGTAGCTCACCTCATTATATCCACTTTTTTAACCTTTCTTATTTGTCCATTTACTAAGGCAGCATATAGTATTCATGAGTACAATCATCTAAGCTTGTAATATTTTTTTGAACAAATACGAGCATACTTTTTTTCTAACTCAGTTTGCTTTTATTTTATTTTTTCATCGATATTTTCTCGATTGGCATTTTGCCTTATTTTTCTACAAGCTCAAAATTCTTATAATCACTATACCATACAATTCCTTAGTTCACTCAAATTTTCTTTTCTTTTGAAACCATCGTGATGTAACTACCTAATCCCTCAATATCAATGCAAGGACCAATAAATAAATTACCAAATACATTATATAATAGACTTAGTGTTTCATTTACGATTCATCAAGAAAATGGAATCAAGCTGAAAATAGGTACCAGGGAAAATAATTACAGGATAGCTTCTTGGCTAAAAAAATGTCTACCAAACAATGCCTTAGGTCGTCTCTAGGTAATTCAATTCTTGGATTAAATCAAATAAGCCTATCAAATTCTATAGCCTATAATTTAATTAATCATGCTATTTATGTACCTATTTATCATGTGATATACTTAAAATCTTAAATCTATTCACAATGTAATAAATTGAAATAAGTAGTCTAATATTAAAAATTTAGAATCAATTATTATCAAACTAAATTTATAATTTATTCATAAAATCCTATTAACATGCTCTTAATCAATCACTTATATTTCTACAAGCTCAAGCACATAGAAAATACACAACAATAAAAATTTAAAAACTATTATAAAAAAGGAAAATAAAATAAAATAACAGAAAAATTTTAAAATTCTTTCTAAGTCACCCCACACTTTATTCAACACATTGTCCCTAATGTGCAATTAAAAATACAAAGGAAAGAGGTTACCCGATTAGCATGATTTGTACAATACAATTGGTGGGACTACTCTTTTTCTCGGTTTTGGCTCCATCTTGTATTGCCTTAAAAAATTCTGGGGTTCGTACAAATAAAAATTTAAAACACACAAATATATATAGAGAATACTAAATCCTAAACTAAATCCTAACTAATTAAGAAAAATTAACAAAAATTTAAAAATCATTCCAAATGAAAATAATGTATGAAGTTGAAATTAAAAATTTTAAAATGTTCAGAGCTAGTTGGAATCAGTGTTCGACTCCTCCATTATCGATGCCTTGCTCCTCTCGCGCCCCATAAACGCTTTAGTAGCCCACCTTCCCAAGGTCTGGTCTGGGCTATGATAGCTTGGGTCATGGATCACCACACCCTTCCTTGATGAGCAATCCGGTATTCGCTTATAATCTAGTGGCACGATCGGTGTTTCCTCCTCTCGTCATCATCATCATCATCCTTATCATTGACCCTTTTTTTGCCTAACGGTAGGAATCTCTCAAACATGTTCGAGAGTGGTGCTGGTGTTTGCTATCCATTTTGTTATGCAATTTCCCATACCTTACATCCATGGTGTTTGGCACTTTGAGATGGGCACATCTGCGAGTTCCGTCATTTTCGACATGTGAGCTTTACTATTCCTTTTCATCGACTGGGTATCAGCCATATGTTTAGTTCTTTACTCCTTCTCTTGGTTTTCCTTCTATTAGAGCTCAAAGAACTGGCCATATAATATTTCCTCGAGCATGCTCCTCGTAGATTTAATGAATGGATCAATAGGGGACATGGGAACGTCAACTCGACGACATAGAGTGATAATCAAATATGGGAACTACATACTTTGCTTTCGGCTCTGTATGCACTTAAGTATATCATCCTAAATCTAGTAGTTGATGCAAATTTACTCTCTTTATATTATATAATAAAGTATAATCACTCAATAGGCAGTAATATTAGAAGCATTGTGGGTTGGTGTCAAGCGGGTGCAAATGAATTGCATCCACATCTTGGCCATTGGGAACATGATGGTTGTGTTAAATTTTAGGGGCACCTTGGAATTGGCTTAGAGAGTCCACATACCACGCCCCTATGTCAAATAATCGATTATACCCTTCATATCAAAATTCTCGAACGTAAATACGTCTAAGGTCTTTAAATAATAATGAGTATAATAAGGGCCATCGTAATATAAAAAAATCTCGCGAGGTGCAATTGACACCTTTTTACCCCGAACAATAACACGAGTGATCATTTCACCTCGTTGCTTGTAGTTCTCCCTATCCTTCGGGGAGGCATAGAATTCATAAATGATAGCTTCAACCATCGATTCAATTAGGGTTACGTAAAAATTATTCCAACAATGTGATCTTACGAAATCCCAAATATCATTGCATGTAGACATGGTGAGATTGAACCCTCGTTCTTGGATGAATGAATACCCACCCATATAGAGAAAGAACCTATTGACTTTTGGGTTATGGAAGCGATTGGCATGGATATTGCTCAGTGCCCCGATGGTGCATTGGATTTTCCTTAGTGCCATTTTTCATATCGAAGCCAAATGACAACAACCCAAGTAATAAAATTGATGAAAGTAAGGTTAAACCACAAAACCTCGGTTAGTTGCCTACAAAATTTAACCCTCAATAGTTATGGAATATAAGTCAAAAATAAAAAGTGAGAATTAGAAAACTATGATGAAATGAGAAGAAGAGAACTTATGGAAATTGAAGGTAGGAAATATGAAAAATCAAAGCTATATCTCAAGGAAAAGGTGTAGAGGCTAAAGGAGAGTGCTTACTTTCAATAGGCTTTATATCTAAAATGACTTGACTTCAGTTGAAAAGCATAGGCGTGTCCCGCCATATAGTATGCATGGTGCGACATGACGCCTTAAAAACACCTATTTTAGCTTCGAAGTGCTCATGTCGCACCATGCATAAACTATGGTGCGACATGACACTTTAACATCATATATTGTGGTTTCGAAGCTCATGTGTCGCGCCATAGCTAATGCATGGCACAACACGATGTTACTCCTAGCCTATCAAGATGTGTCGAAGTCCTTCAATCGTCTATTTTTGTCCCCGAGTAGCTTCTCATAAGCATTCTGGTCATATGTTGTGCACTTAAAATTTATGGTGTATATGTTGGTGTAAATCCTTGTTGGTAAATTATTTGGTAAAAGTTGTGATGGTGGATGCACATGCTGATATCTAGATACATTCAAATGATTTTTTTGATATGATTAGGTTAATATGCAATTTGGAATGTTTGAAGCTTGATAAATGGTTAAATTGGTTATGTTAGGTTACATTTGGAATAAGGTATTTGAACATATAAATGTTTGGTTTGTGGATGAACTTTTATATTTTCTATTTATAGTTTGAAGGATGATTGAATGAAATTAAATTGTGTACATGTTTTGATTGAATGGTAGTTGTACATATGTCTGATTTGTGGTGCCAAGGGCATATTGGTTAGGCATTTAGGTTGATTGTGAATTGGTATGTTTTATCTTGTTTAGTCACATTTTGGATAGTTTGAGTACTGGTTATTACATAGCGTGGAGCCTAAGGATTTGGATGTGAAATGACTTGATTTTGAAGGTAGTTTTGGACAAACACCCCTGTGACACAGGCTGCCACATGGTCGTGTGATTCATTAATTTTTGGTACAAGGTTGTCCACATGGTCTTGGAGAGTTACATGATCGTGTAACTTTAGTTTTGAATTGTATACGATTTAAGAACACGAGCGTTTGGAGTAGTCACATGACCATGCTTAGAGCACACGGGCTGGCCTCTTCCACACGACTTAGCCATACGGTTGTGTGCTGTTTACACATTTTACTTAAACTTTTGTAGAAGTTTCACTTTAACCAAGTTTTGACTCTAGTTAATTTTATAGCTTTTTATAAGCTCGATTTAGGGCCCAAATTGATTGTAAAGCATGGAAATGAGTCTAAATGATTTATTTGGTTGTTATTTAATAGAAAGTATGGAAAATCTTCAAGATTTGTTATTGTAACACTTTATAGCTCGAATCAGTGATTAGACCAGGTATAGGGTGTTACATTTAGTGGTATGAGAGCTATGATTTAGTCAATTCTAGGACTTAACATAACATGTATTGAGTCTAGAAATACATATCACTTTATAACCTGTGAGAGTGTAATGACTCCTAATAATTTTGACTTGTTTCTTATAGATTAAAGATGTCAACTGATTTCAATCGTTTAGTTTTCGTCAACACTCAAAGTAATATTCCAACCACCGATCAAGGGGCTGCTCATAATGTACTAGAGTTTCAAGAGCCTAGAGAAGAGGCTCCCAATGCCTTTTCCATATGATGCAATATATGCTTAATATGTACATGAGAGCTAACCCCGCGACTCAACAACTTCCAGCCTCTTGTCCTTAAAGTCCTATACAACCGAATATCTAATGAATTTCTATGATAAATTCAGAAAATGCGAACCTGAAGAGTTCCGTGGTAAGGTGGGTGATGGTCCAACCAGAGTTGAATACTGGTTAGAGCATACTCAAAGGGTTTTAGATGAGACATTGTGTCCTCCATATGACTGTTTGAGATTTGTTGTGTCGTTGATGAAAGTGGAAGCTTTTTACTGGTGGACTGCTCTAATCACGGTTGTACCTAAGGCACGAGTGAATTAGGTATTCTTTAAAACTGATTTTCGAAAGAAATACGTCAAAAAGAGATATCTCAACAAAAGGAAAAAGGAGTTCCTGAAGTTGAAACAGGGTAACCAATTTGTTGCAAAATATGAATGTAAGTTTGTTCAACTCAGTAAATATGCACGTGAAATTGTATCTTCTGAGGAAGAAATGGGTATACGGTTGAAGATGGATTAAATGACGAGATCAAGTTGTTGGTTGGAGTGATGGAAATTTGAGACTTCGTGGTTTTGTTTGACAGAGCTCAGAAAATGGAGGAAGTATATAATCACAAGAAGCATAAATGAGGCAAAAGCTCGTAATTTCAAAAAATGTGGTTCAACAAAAACATTTTTTATTCCCCCGCAGAAGAAGATGAAAGAATTGAGTAGTCATTTTTTAGTGTCATCTAGGTTTTTAGGTAAGGACCGTTCAAAACAACACAGTATGTATCACCGATGCCATCTATCGTCATTGTAGGTCGCGTCCGAAATGTAAACAAACTAGAATATGGTCAGTGTGGTCGGAATCACTTTGGTGAATGTAGATTGAAAGATGGATCCTGTTTTATTTGTGGATCTCCTGGTCATTACAAAAGGGATTGTCCAAAATGAACTAAGTTAAATGAAGATCATAATGCAAAACCTGCTATGACTTCTACTAGAGGTAGATGACTAAGAAATAGTGGTGCTATAGGAGTCAGCAAAAGTGGGACCAAAGATTCAGCGGTTCGACCTGATGATCGAGTTCCTGCCAAAGTTTATGCAATCCATGCATGTGAAAAGGCATTAGCTCCTGATGTTATGCCAGTACCTTTCTATCTTTGATGTTACTATGTATGCATTAGTTGACCTTTGATCGACAAATTCATATATATGCACTTCGTTAGTAATCGAAAAGAATTTACCAGTTGAGTCAACTGAATATGTTGTTAGAGTAACAAATCCGTTAGGTCAAAGTGTTGTAGTCTATTTGATATGCAAATAGTGTCCACTGAAAAGTCAAGGCTACGAATTTCCTACCAATTTGATGTTATTGCCATTTAATGAATTTGAATTTATCTTGGGAATGGATTGGTTGAGGGTTCATGATGCTATTGTGAATTATTGTCAGAAATGAATTGATTTGAGGTGCTAGAATGGTGATTTGGTTTCTGTTGAATTTGAGAAGCATGATTGTGTTTCAAAAATCATTTCAGCACAAAAATTGATTTGAAAATGCTGTGACGCATTTTTAGCTTATATTCTAGATTCCAGAGTATCAAAAACGAAAGTTGATCAGGTGCCGACAATATGCTAGTTATAAATATTTTTCCTGAGGAGTTGTAGGGTTTACCACCATAGTGAGAAGTTTAATTTCTTATTGAGTCAGTGCTAGGGATTGCTCCGATATCGATTGCTCCATATTGAATGGCTCCAACCAAACTGAAGGAACTAAAAGCTTAGTTGTAAGAATTAATTGGTAGAGGTTTTATTTGACCGAGTACATCGCCTTGGAGTGCACCTATTTTATTTGTGAAGAAGAAAGATGGATCAATGAGGTTGTGTATAGATTATCGGCAATTGAAAAAAGCCACGATAAATAGCAAATATTTTTTACCTTGTATTGATGATTTATTTGATCAGTTAAAAGGAGCACAGTGCTTTCAAAGATCGATCTCAAATCTGGTTATTATTTGTTGCGAGTGAAAGATTTTGACGTGCTGAAAATAACGTTTAGAACCTGTTATGGATGAATGCCCTTCATATTGACAAATGCCTTATTAGTGTTTATGGATCCAATGAACAGGGTGTTTTAGACACACATCGACAAGTTCGTTGTTGTTTTTATTGATGAGATTCTAATTTATTCCAAAAATGAATTCAAGCATGCTCAATATTTGATGATCATTTTACAGACTTTGCGTGAAAAGCAATTGTACGGAAATTTTAGTAAATGTGAATTTTGGCTCAAAGAAGTTGAATTTCTCGGTCATATGGTTTCGGCTTAAGGGATACAAGTTGATCTGAGTAAGGTTTTTGTGATTTTGAATTGGAAGCCTCCGCGAAATGTTTATGAGGTACGTAGTTTCCTAGGATTAGCTGGATATTATCAATGGTTTGTTAAGAACTATTCGATAATAGCATTACCTATGACGAAATTGTTACAGGAAGATGTTAGCTTTGTATGGTTTGAGAAATGTTAACAAAGTTTTGATCAGTTGAAAAATATGTTGACAGATGCACTAGTGTTAACATAGCTTAAATTGGGGAAAGAATTGTTGTTTACAGTGTTGCTTCTTTGAACGATTGGGGATAAGTCTTGACGAAATTGTTTTTACGTTTAAAATTTGGTGTCATTATCTATACGAAGAGAAATTTCATGCTTATACTGATCACAAAAGTTGAATTTGCTAAAAGATTACAATATGGTGTTAGACTATCATATGAGCAAATCAAATGTTGTTGCTGATGCTTTGACCTACAAATCTCTTTTTGCTCTTTGATCGATGAATGCTCAAGTTCAGTCAAAGTATGATGGTTCTATTTTGGCCGAGTTGCAATTTGATGATTGAATTTGTTAGCTAAACAAAAATTGGTTGAAAATGGTCAAATAACTTATTTTAGTATTGGTGCAGATAGCAGTTTATACTTCTGTAACATATTGTGTGTACTTGATGATTTACAGTTGAAACTTGAATGAAGCTCACCATAGCATTTATTTGTTACACCGAGGAAGTACCAAAATCTATTGTGATTTGAAATAGATGTACTAGTGGCCAGGAATGAAACGTGAAATTTTCAAATTTGTATCTAAATGCCTTGTGTGTCAACAGGTCAAAGCCAAGCATAAGGTTCCATTTGGGTTGTTGCAGCGTATTATGACTCACGGGTGGAAATGGGAGCGTGTTACTATGGAATTTGTATCGAGGTTACCATTAACATCTAGAAAGCAAGATGTAATCTGGGTTATAGTTGATCGGTTAACGAATTCTACACACTTTATACTTCTACGTATGAATTACTCACTTGATAAGCTGGTAGAGTTGTACGTTTTGAAAATAGTCAGATTACATGATGTTCTATTGTCTATTATTTCTGATTGTGATACAAGGTTTACTTCCAGATTTTGGGGTAAATTTCACAAAGCTCTGGCTACCATATTGAAATTCAGTACAGCTTTTCATCTACAAATAGATGGTCAATCAGAATGGGTAATTCAGGTACTTGAAGATATCCTTCGATGCTGTATACTTAAGTTTGAAGGTAGCTGGGAAAATTTTATTTCGTTTGTTGAATTTACCTATAATAACAGTTACCAGTCAAGCATTAAAATGGCACCATACAAAGCTTTGTATGGACAGAAATGTAGAACTCCATTCTATTGGATTGAGTTAAGTGACAGAAATATTTCTTGTACAGATTTGATCCACAAGACTAAAAATAAAGTCAAGGTTATTTGGGATTGTTTGAAAGTTGTTTCAGACCGTTAGAAATCGTATGATAGTCTAAAAAGAAAAGGCATCTAGTATTAGGTTGGCAAGAAAGTATTTCTAAAAGTTCCGTCTTGGCAGAAGGTTTTTCATTTCGGTCAGAAGGGAAACTCAGCTTAAGGTTTATTGGTCCATACAAAATTACTGAAAGAATAGGTCCACTAGCTTATCGTTTGGCATTACTGGAAAAACTTGAAAAGATTTATAATTTTTTCAATGTATCGATGCTGAGACGGTACAGATCAGATCCTTTGCATGTGATTTCTTCGGTTGAGTTAGAATTACAGCCTGAAATGACTTATAATGAAAAACCGATTAAGATTTTAACTTGGGAAGTTAAAGAACTTCGAAACGAATAAATATCGTTGGTGAAAGTTTTTTGGCAGTGTCACAGTGTTGAGAATGCCACTTGGGAAACCGAAGAGACTATGAAAATTCAATACCTGAATCTCTTTTCTGGTAAGATTTTCGGGGATGGAAACTCCTTTAGGGGTAGAGTTGTAACAACATGTTTTTCAGTGGTGCAAAAAATAGTGGTTTCGAGACCATGATTCCAACTAGTGAGTCAGTATTTTATTATTTGTTTATTTATTATTTATAAGGTTATTAAAGTGCTATATTAAAATTTGGTTAGAAAATTTTAACATTTAGATAGCTAATTAAGTAAAAAGGAGTAATTCGAAAAAGCTGCAAAAGTTATTTCTAATAGTTTAAGGTGTTTAATGGCTATAAAAATTTGAATTGATGGATTAAGTGGTAACTAGACCACATAGATAGCTAATGGACTTTTAAGGCCATTTTTTAATTTATTGTTAAGGCTTATATTAAGGGTAGTATAGTAAATAAGTAAATAAATTAAACATAAACAAAATAACTGGTGATCATCTTCTTCATTCATCCGTTTACAACCTAAATCACCATTGAAAGAAGCTTGGGAGAGTGCGGTTCATGCCTTAGCTTGCGTGTAAGTGATTTTGGTTTTTGTTTCTAGTAGTTTTTATGTTTTCAAGATCGTTATAGCTTAATCTAGCTAACCTGGAGACCAATTTGTAAAATTTTTTATTGTTTAGAATTTTAACATAGATGAATTTTTTATGTTCTTGAATGTTTATGATAAATTATTAAGCTTAATAGTTTCATAGGACTATTTTGTAAAGTAATTTTAGTTAATTCTAAAGTTTAGGGATGAAGTTGTTAAAATTGTAAAATCTCATGTATTTTTTTGTGATTAAGTGATAAAAGTGAACTATTTAGGGACCATATAGAATTTGGCACAAGATGTTTTGGGATTAAATTGAATAAAAAGTGAATGAGTAGGGTAAATGTGTAAAATGTCATAAAACGGTTAATTACATGAATTTAGGCATTTTAAGATGTTTAAATTGGTTAATTAAATTAAATTATTTGAATCAAGAAACAAACCAGTTTGTTGATAAATGGGGGAAGGAAAAAGTCGTCGAGTAATCGTTGTCGCGTGTAATTAGCTATTGTATTTTGGTAAGTTTGTTTTACATTTATTATGTCTATAATGATTTTACTTATTACATAAATGGAATTGAATGTTGTTAAGATCTATTGGATGATTAATTAAATGGAATTATAAAGTTGAATATGAAATGTACCAGAAAAGTAGGATAAGCCTGTGTGAACTTAGTGAATAGCTAGGATACAAATGACATGTCATTAAGGCATAGTAGGCTTTGTGCCAGTGTATTTTTAGCAAGTTTCAACTTGGTGTATAGTTAGTAAGCTTTGTACCGGTGTTGTATTAGCAGACACTATATGTCAGTGTTTTATTTAGCATGTACTATGTACCGATTATGGATACTGTACCAATGGCTTAAGGTCCTACATGTGTGGTGGATTCTCTAAAGCTTGTGTGAGCAACATCGCATATTGGTTAATGTCCTTATGTTAGCTCGTATGAGCATTATCCTCCCATTTATCGAAGTTGATTGACTAATGTTCTTCGGTCAAAATAGTTATCTATTAAAAGGAAAATGGAATGAGATGACATGATGATTTGTATCTTAGTACATGATTAGTTGACATGTTGTGTTTTGATGAAGTGAGTCAGCCAGGTTTAGTTACTTCAGGAACTTGGAATGATGAGATATGATAAAGGGATTATTAATTTCATTGTTATGAATGATTTAAATTTATATTGATAGGTATGATATGTTTGATTTTATGAACTTACTAATTTTATTTGAATGCTTAGTTTATTTGGTTTATGTCTTTGCAGATTGTCAGACATTTGCTGTTGATAGTAATGTCATTGGAGATCACACTATCTTACAATTCATTTGGTAGTTATTCATTAATTTTGGCCCGATTATAAGTGGCATGTAATTAGGGTTTTGGTTATTTAAATTATAAGCATTTTTGTTATATGTTGTGCACTTAAATTTTATTGTGTATAAATAGAATTTCAATGGGCTTTATGCCTAAAATAGCCCAATTTTGGCTGAAAAACACAAGCATTTCACGCCATAGAATATGCATGGCGCGACACGACACCTTAAAAACACCTATTTTAGCTTCGAAGTGCTCATGTCATGCCATATCTTGTGCATGGCATGACATGACACTTTAACATAAAAAATTGTGGCTTCAAAGTGCATGTGTCGTGCCATAGCTTATGCATGGCATGACATGACATTGGTCCTAGCCTTTTAAGATGTGTTGAAGTCCTCTGAGTGTCCGTTTTTGTTCCTAATTAGCTTTTCATAAGCATTTTGGTCATTTGTTGTGCAGTTAAAAATTTATGGTGTATGTGTTGGTGTAAATCCTTGTTGGTAAATTGTCTGGTCATGGTTGTGATGGAGGATGCATATGATGATATCTAGATGCATTCAAATGGTTGTTTTGACATGATTAGGTAAATATGCAATTTGAAACGTTTGAAGATTGATGAATGGTCAAATTGGTTATGTAACACCCTATACCCGACCCGATCACCGAGCCCAAGTTATAGGACGCTGCACCACTGTCTCACATCGATTTCATCATAATTGTCACATTTAGTATACAAGCATATTTATTTTCTTTTTTTACTATAGCAATCATGCAAATATTAAGACATGAAAACTCAAATTAAAATTTAACCATGCTAACATACGACAAACAAACAAAGAATGGACATACATCGAGCATTGAGACCACTCAAAAAATTTTCCCAAAAATGTTACATAGGTATCAATACTAAAGGAATGATATCAATATTTTCTTTAAGTGGTATTGATACCACATGAAAAATTGATACCAAACTTGTATTCTGTTTCTCACCAAAATTTACAAACGTCAAAAACTATCGGTACCTTTTGCAAGGTATCAATAAATTTACCCTGAGTATCGATACTCGGGCCAGGGTATCGATACAAAATCTATATTCTGTTTCAAACATACCGGTTTAAAATTCTCTCAATCTACGCTTCTTTGATAGTTATCTTTCATAAATTTCACATAATTGGGCATCTGCTCCAAAGCTTCAACCAGTGGTATGTTGATGTGAACTTGCCTAAGGACATCTAGAAATATCTTAAACTGGGCCTCTTGTTTACAATTGTGGAATTGTCGAGGTGGTGGTCATCTTTCAATTTGCTGATATTTTTTTGTTATGGCTTTTTTACTGGCAACATGATCTGATTCTACTGCAACATTCTTTTGTTTAACCTTTTTAGATGCAGTGTGGTTTTTAGATGTTTCTTGAATCTTTCCATGGTTGATACTTGAGTTTTCATCTTTTGCATTGGCATCTCTAACAACTTCAGACAATTGAATTCCACTTCTAAGAGTGATTGCCCTATAATGCTCTTTCCCTTGTGATCTCGAATTCTTAGTATCACTTGGCAGAGCTCCTTGTGGTCTCGAACTTAAAGCATTTTCTATCTGCCCCACTTAATTCTCAAGAGCTTGAAGGGATGCAACTTGACTTTGAATTACATCATCATTCTTGCCCATATATTCTTTCAACACAACTTCAATAGATGATCATGATGATGATGAAGCTGATGTTTGACCTTGTTGTACATTTTACCTTGGCATAGGTTGAGAATAATTAGGAGGTACACTAATGGCATTTTGTCATGCACCATTGTTGAAATTCTTCGCTCCTTGATTATTCTAACTAAGTTTTGATTTTTCTTCCACCCTAGATTATATGTGTTGGAATAATGGTTATTATTCCGGTTGAAATTTCCCATGTAGCACACTGATGTTGGATTTGATGGGCATTCGTAAAAAACATGGTCTTCACCACAATAAACACACGCTAGCTCAGTTGCTTTCAGCTCCTGAACTACAGTTGACCTTTTCATTGTCTTAATCAAATTAGTTAATGATAAGACCTGAGCAGTCAACGAAGTGATTTCATCAAGCTCTGTAGTGCCAGCAGTTCTCCTGCCATCCCAACTCGTGTGGTAAGATATTGATGATTATTGTTGGTAATCCTTTCCAAAATCTCATATGCTTCATTATAAGATTTATCCAACAAAGTACCTTTAACAAAAGCTTCATTATAAACATCTCCATCTGTGTCCAGTGCTGCTGGAATCCATGCATTGGGCATTTGCAAATTAGTTCTTTAAATCTTTCCCAGGCTTCATGCAATGTTTTATATTCTGATTTTTGAAAAGACGTGATGTCATTTCTAAGCTTGGCATTCATGTTTGGCAGATTATACCATAGCAAAAAATTCAGGCAAAGATCATTCCATGATGTCACTATCCCTGACAGTAAAGCATTAAGCCATGCTCTTGCATGATCTCTCAAAGAATATGGAAATAGTTTAAGCCGCAAAGCGTCTTCAGGAACACCTTATTGACGAAACGAGTCATAGAATTCTAGAAAAAGTCTTAAATGTACTCTTGGATCTTCAGTTGGCAATCCACTGAACTGCCCTACTATTTGCAACATCTGAAACGTCATCGGTTTCAATTCGGAATGTCGAGCTTGAATGTGTGGTCTAACTATCCTTGGATTTAGATGATCCAAAATTGGCACAACATGTACATGAATTGGCCTGTCTTAGTCATCTATCACATGATGAATAGGAAGATCAACATATTGACCATTTGGATTTAATGTATCATTCAGACCAGGATCATTCCTGTCCCTAGCCATGTTACACACTTCTCTTCTCCTTCTTCTCAAAGTTCTCTCAATCTCACGGTCAAAAGGATACTCTTTGTTAGCAGGAATGCCTCTACTTATGCACTAATGACAAACCTGTAGAAATTAAAAACTACTAAATTAAATAAAACTAATGAAATTAAGTAAAATAACCAAACCAACTATCACCAAATTGCCAATCCCTGGCAACGACACCAAAAACATATCGCGTGTGAATGTGTTATGCAAATTGTGCAAGTATTCACGTCGGATCAAGTAATAAAGTGATAAATGAGATCATCTCCACAGGGATCAGTTAGGTATAAATTGGTCAAGTTATTATGAAGGAGTGTGATTAATGCTCTGACAAAAACAATAATAAAAATGTAGTGGCAATTAGGAGAATAACGATGTAGAAAATGTGCAAAACAAAATAGTAAACAATTAGGGATGCAAAAATAGAGATGCTATGGAAAAGGTTAAATAATCTACGATGTTAACTTGAAAGGTTGGGATTATTGAGAATTTACCCTTATTAACCAATAATGCCTTGGCAAAAACAATTTTATTCTACTGCTTGGATGAGATCTAAAATGACCTGCTTCTTTCGAGAGCAAGACCTCAAGTTACCTACCTAAAACAATATATGTCTACAGGCCTTTAACACAGTACCCAACACTATTTTATTTTCTTTTTGTATGGAACACTGTTCTATATCTAGATACTGCTACAAGTATTCGGTCGAGTACTTGCTCATATCATTCAATTTCGTTCGAACTAATCTAACCTTGTTAGTATAAGATTAATCTCATAACCATGCAACACATTCATCTATGTCTAGAGATTATACATATGCAATTCATAAAAACCATTTAATGAAATAGTAAATTAAAACTAATTTAAGCCGTGTCCAATAATGGAAATAAAAGTTTCCTCAAGTAATCCCATCCCTATAAGGTTTAACTCATGGGTTGGTGAATAGAATCAAGATTCAAAATAGTAATAATGCCATCTCTTTAAATCAAATTACGATACAGAAAATAAAGAATTAAAGGTAGAACTCAAGAAGATAGCTTTCGCCTATCCAGCCTACAACTCCATCTACAAAATGTCTTCCAGTGACCAGGGGGTCTGCCCTCTTCTTCCCTTTTGCGTCTCTGTCCTTGTCGCAACCACTACCCTCTATTTTTGTCTAAGGAATTCCTCATTCCAAAATGACTCTCTAACCGTCCACACCTTTTCAATTTTTATTTTTGGATTTTATATCTCCTCTTTTAGGGTAGACTTATCACCCCATGATCCCATGATCTTTTTCCTCCTTTTTAGGCTAATTTTTTGGTACACGTACAATAAGGCTAATAACGATTAAGTGTTGACTGGGTCACTTCCTGGAATTTCCACGACATTCATGTTGGCAAACTTCCAACCTTTTGCCACAACAAACCTTCACTTCTTTACTCTTTTTTCTCATTTTGCACCTGCCACTTAACAAACAAATCATTCCCGCAAACAATTAGAAGTAACATATAATAGCATTTAAGCATAGTCCAAACATTTTAATGTAATTTCTTAAAAAAACTAATGGAAAATCCTAAAATTCCACTAAATTTACATAGGTACAAGCAATTAAACAAGTCTAAAGGCATAAAATATAACTATTTTCAAAAGTTATCAATAGCATAAACCTGAGCTAGACCTCCAGACTCAACTTGTGAAGCAACAGTATGAGCAACAACTCGCTGCCCAACCGGTTTCCCATTATCTCTACCAAGGCCTAGGCCACTAGCAGGCTCAAAAATAGGTGCCGAACTCTAAGTCTGTGAAACCTGAACTCCATTTGGACAATCCTTCAGAAAATGTTCTTTCGAACCACACTTATAACAACCACCTATCAACTTACGGCACTCTCCAGGATGTCTACGATCACAATGCACAAAAAGCAACCATCCAAAACCACCAATTGAACCACTAGTACTAACTACAATACTATTTTGCTGCCCAGACTGACTTGGCCGTATCTCGTGTCGTGCACTCCCATCAGAACCCTAATTATCATGTCTTCTCTTAGACTGTCGTTTAGAAGCACAATCAGAGGTGCTCTTGCTAGTCTCAACCACCACAGAATGAGCCAGCTCAGCCAAAGTCTCCTAAACATCTTTGGCTTTTTCCACAAGCTCATCAAACAACTCAGCATTTTACGACACCAAGTAAACTTGAATCTCAAAGTTGAGCCTAAAATGAAACCTCTTACAACGGTCCTTCTCAGTAAGAACCATCTCAGCGTATGCCGACTAAGGTGCACAAACTCTGCCTCATATTCAGCCACAGATAAATCTTTTTATACAAGATCTAGAAATTTTCGCTTACGAGATTCCATATACTACTCGCCCATAAACTTTCTCCTAAATACCTCTAAGAAATAATATCAAGTTAAACAATCAGTTGTTGTAAGAAATAATCTCAAGTTAAACGATCAGTGGCTGTACCTATCTTAATAGTATCCACCAACAGTGCACCTCCCCACCGAGTAAGGACACAATACAACCCAATTTCTCCTCGTCAGAACATGACATCTCCTCGAGGATCCTTTCAACTCCTTCCAACGAGTACTTAGCTACAGTCAGATCGATCCCTTTAACTCTAGAAAACTCTTTACCACCAAAGCTCGAAGATATTTAAGTTGTAACCCATGATTCACATGTGTTGGATTGGCAGGTATAGGAGCAAGGTTAGCACCAACAATGCGCTGAAACGCTCCAATTATCGCTGCCATCAGAGGGCCTACACCCTCATCAAGTATATTCCCTCTACGCGACGGTACAAGAGGTGCAAAAGATGTACCATCCTCTTGAGCGCTAGCTCTAACATTAACACGTCTAAAAGGTATATCGAATCTAATAATCTAACATTTACAAACAAACAAGTAAATGTGTGAGTGGTGAGGGAAATGATCCAAGTCTCGTTCCTGGAAGCAAAATTTAGGATTAAAGGCAATGTGTTTCCATTCCTACCCCACATACAATTCAACTAGAACATTTCAATAAATCTCATGCAATTCAATCAGATTCATATCATCAGGTTCAAGAAAACAAAGAGATTTAAACTCATGTGTTTCGAAAGTCCAAACACACAATAATCCCTTAGGTCTGAGAGTTATTAAACCTAGAGCTTTGATACCACCAAATGTAACACCCCATACCTGGTTCGATCCTCGAACCAAAATTCTAGGGCGCTACACCACCGTCTCACATCGATTTCATCATAATCATCACATTTAGTATACAAGCATCCTTATTTTCTTTTCTTACTATAGCAATCATGCAAATATTAAGACATGCAAACTCAAATTAACGTTTAACCATGCTAACATATGATAAATAAACAAAGAATGGACATTCATCGAGCATTGGGACCACTCAACACATTTTCCCAAAAATGTTATGTGGGTATCGATACTAAAGGAATGGTATCGATACCACATGAAAAATCGATACCAAACTTGCATTCTGTTTCTCACCAAAATTCCCAAATGTCGAAAACTATTGGTACCTCTCGCTAGGTCTTGATAAATTTACCCCGAGTATCGATACTAAATCTATATTATGTTTCCCTGCACTTTCAAAAATACAGAGGTACCATTGTTAAAAACTAAATATCGATACCTCTGCTCCACACTATAAAATCTCAGCATACATCAACATTAAAACCATTCAAACTTGATCTTAAAATACATGCTTCGGTCAAAATTCATGTTCAAGTCCACAACTTCCAAACATAAATAACATGCAAACAACCCAAAAATTGACTTAGCATAACAAATATAAAATCTAGCACATTGGCCTATCACATTGCCCTTATTCCCAAACATAAATAAGCATATAACACCTACTAAAAGAAGCTAAATAATCAGCTTAGGTCAATCCCTAGAAGGCCACGCTGCTCACACCGACACTATGTATCTGCAATGGTTTAGAAGGAGTGGGTATGCTTAACAAGTTCAATGAATGCTCAGAATAACCACTACATAAAAAAGTCATCATGAATCAACGAAACAAACCTACATCATATTCATATCATCTACTACTCTTATGAAATATTTTACACTGATAGCACTAGAAAGAACATAGGTTTTCCTCCTTACTTATGGGTTAAATTCTTCTCATTTAGTTATCTTTAGCATATATTTTAGTATTTTCAGTGGAGTAAATTGCATTTTATAACTCAGTGAATCCTAAATGCTAGTGATTACTCTCTGTTTTCTGTTTGTATGGAAGTACACATGAATTCTTGGTTAAATGTTATCTTATTCAATCTTACTTTTATTGTTTAATCTTGGGGGTTGAATGTTTCTTAACATAGAAGTGTTGTTGCAGTCACTAACACTAGAAAGTACAGTGACAGTTCAAGCCAACAAGCATTACAACGGAAGTTGACTGAGGATTTGAGGAATTTAGTCCACTTGTTCTTAATAGTGTCATATTGCCATCATCGGAAGGTGGGTTAATCTGCATGTTTAAGTCTCAAATTAAATAGAGGAGTGAAACTTGGTAAGATATACATTGAAATTTATTGCCCCGACAATCACCTATCCTTTTATACCTTGTGAGTACTTAGTATTCTGCTCAAGATTCATGTTAGGGATCCCAGTTAATCATTATCATATTTTATTTTATTGTTTTCAAGTTGTTGCTCCGACAACTATGCTCACAATTTATCTCATTTCTATCTAGTTATTGCACCGACATTAATAGACAAAAGACAACCTGTAACACCCCAAACTCGGTCTAAACGTTATGACCGAATCTGGCGATGTCACATTGTAACACCCCTTACTCGTATTCGACGCCGGAATAGGGTACGAGGCATTACTAGAAGACATACATTTGCATACGTATTAAACCGAGTTACAAAATTTCATTTGAATTAAAAATTTTAAATTATTAACATTCTTTTATAATTCTTTACAACATATCCTCGAAATATTATATTCATAACAAATGGGGCCTACGAGACTCGATATTTACACATGTAATTCAAAGCTTCATTTCCATTTCATTCAATTCACAATTTCTCAAGTTGACAATTCAAATCAAATTCTCAATCCAATATATATATTTCAATCATCTAAGAATATAATTCAAGTTACACGAACTTACTAGACTAAATTGCAGAAATACTAAAATTCAGGGACATTTTGGTAATTTTTTATTTTCCTCGAATTTCCATTCAATCTTGATATAAATTAATATTTCAATCAATTTATTAATTTAAATAATAAAACAATTCATTTCATACAATTTGGTCACTTTTTGACATTTTTACAAATTTACCCTTAAAATATTACTTTTATCCTAAAACATGCAAATTAGCCATTTTTAATGAAAACTCATGCTAGTTGAATAATCATATATTTTCCTCCTCCTCCTTTCCATTCCACATCCTTAATGTATATAACATGCTTATATGTAACATTATCTATAATTTCACTATTTATTTATTTGTTCATTCAAAGCTGTCCACTTGAGTTATTGTCACAAAATTATTTATATCTTGAGCTGCAAAACTCTGAATTAAGATCCAAAAATTTTCTCTGAAACTAGACTCACATATATTCTTATCATAAAATTTTCATAATTTTTGGTTTAGCCAATAAGTACAATTTATTCTTTAAATTCATCCCTATTCTGTTGTTTGACAGTTTTGACCCTTCTTCACTAAAAATTAATTATCTCCTCGTACAAGATTCAGATGATATTTCTATTTGTTTCTCCTGAAAATAGACTCATTCAAGATTTTAAAAATATAAATTTAAGCCTATAATTATTTTATCCAATTTTTGATGATTTTCAAAGTTCAGAACAGGGGAACCCAAATTCATTCTGATCTTGTCTCACATAATTTATTATATCTCATGATTTACAATTTCATTACTTACACCGTTTCTTCTATAAGAAACTAGACTTAATAATATTTAATTTCATATTTTGTTCATCCTATAATTCGATTTTCATAATTTATGGTGATTTTTCAAAGTTAGCCTACTGCTGCTGTCCAAAACTATTTTAGTGCAAAATGTTGATTACTAAGTTTATAACTTCCTCATTCATTTTCTCTATAATATTTTCCATCACTTTCTTTTATTTCCCTTCACTAATATATCAAGAACATAAGACTTCATTTAACAAAACTCTACTATAACATCATTTCCATGCTTTTTTCAATAATAACAAACTTAAAAATATATTGAAATCTTGATGTTCTTACCTTGTCCTATTGATTTCAATCTTTAACTTGATTTTCTCTCTCCTCCAGCTTCTATTTCTTGAATCTAACTTGATATTCTAGCTCCCCATTGTCTCCTTGTTATTTTTTCTCTCTTGGAAGCTATGAAAATTCTTTTGATTTCTAAGTGAAAATGGTAAATTTTTATAGAAGGACCAAATTGTAAAGAAAGTAAAACTTTCTTTCTTTCCTCTCTTCTCACGTTGGTTGCATGGAAGAAGATGAAGATTCTTCATCTTTCCTTCATATATATGCTAAATATAATAATAAAATAATAAAATATCATTTAAAAATCAAATTAAAATATTAATAAACTAATATTTAATTAATTAATTAATCTAAAATATCACCAACATCATCATTGCCTTTTAGATTTCTCTCTCTTCTAATTGACCATTTTGTCCTTCAAAATCTTTAAAAATTCCATCATTGAGTCATCACTTAATTTGGTAAAATTGTGATTTAGTCCCTCAAAATTTTTCACCTTTTCAATATGGTCCTAATTCATCCATTTTCCTTAATTTCTAGATTATTCCACCCTTAAAATATTTACACTATTGGTCCTTCAAATTTTTTGTATTTACTCTTTAACCCCTCAAATTTTGAGTATTTACTCTTGGGCAACAAAACTTTTCTCACTTTTGCGATTTAATCATTTCTTGAATTTATATGTCATAATATAATTCCCAATTTTGCCATAACTCAAAATTTTCCTTTTTGTCACTTTATTTCCTTATATTACTATCAAGGATACCTACTTTCTTACTGTAGTAATTTTCGGGGTATTACAGTAGTAATTTTCGGGATATTACACAACCATACTTGAGGGATTGATATCTGACAGACTCAGATCTGTATACTATACTTGCATTGACAGTGTACGCTTGCACATTATTGCTGTGAGGTTAAATAGCCAGTCAAGTTTTTGGCATCGTTGCCGGGGATGGTGCTTTTTTTTGTTTTTTTTTGTGTTTTTGCACTTTATTTTCCTTATATAACATTTATTATTCACTAATTGGTTTTTCTCTGTTGCTATTTCTTCAACTTCATTTTAGGTGTTTTATGACCCGAAGCAAGTTAGATTTTCTTGTCGATTTTGATCCAGAAATTGAAAGAACTGTTTGAAGTAGACTCCGAGAACAAAGAATTATGACTCTACTAGGGGCCAATGCAGCCATACCCCCGATGCAATAGCAAAATGTTAATAACCCATTGTTGCCTTAAGATGCTCACATACAAAATAGGACTATACGAGATTTTGTAGTACTTGTCTTGGATGATTTTGAACTCAAGCCAGTAATGTTTCAAATGCTGAATTCTAATGGACAATATGTTGGACTGCCACATGAAGATGCGAGAGAACATCTTAAATCCTTTTTATCGATCTGTGCTTGCTTTAGTCAACAAGGAGTTCATGATGATGCCTTGAAGATGCAATTATTTTCTTATTCCTTACAATAAAGAGCCCGTACTTGGTTTTTTTGGGCTACCTGTCAGATCAATTACTTCTTGGGTTACACTAGCAACACAATTTGTCTTGCGATTTAACCCGCCAACAATGAATGCTCGTCCTCTAAATGATATTACTTCTTATCATCAGCTAGAGGATGAAAATCTTCACACCACATGGGAACGTTATAAATCTTTACTTCGATGTTGTCCCATGCACGACATTAAACGAGAAACAAAAATTGAGATTTTTTATAATGGGCTGAATTCACATACAAGGAATCTTGTCCACACATCAGCCAATGGACCTCTACTGGATTGTACTTATAATGATGCTGTGAGAATTCTTGAGAGAATTGCTCAGAATGATTATCAATACCCTATCTCCAGAGCCACATAAGAAAAAACTATTCCAGGAGTTATTGAATTGGATGCAATAACTGCACTAAGTGCTCAAGTTTCTTCTCTCACAAACATGATTAAAAATATGCAAGGGATTAGTAGTGTTACACCTATACAAGTCGCTCAGCAAGTTGATGTTCCTAGTTTTTGTTTTGAGATTGTCCACAACATACAGAGAATGCCTATTATATTAGTAACATCCACAACAATTCTTATGGTAACTCTTACAACAACTTTGCACGCAACCAACCGTTTTGGGGAACTCAGAATGCTGGAAAAATTGCTACGACGTTCAGATATGAGAATACATCTACTAAGGGAAATTATAATCCAAGATAAGGGAATTACAATCAACAACAGTAGAACTACAATCAACACACTCAGATGCATCCACAATAAGGCCAGACACATCCACACCAAAATTTGATGCAACCACAACACTCTTAAATACCAAAGTAGCATGTTCAAGGACATCGACAACAATCGTACACTCAAGCTTCTACTTCCGACCCATTAGCAACTCTTGAGGCGTTAATGCAAGAGCATACTACTCGCACGGAAGCTGTCATACAGGGGAATTCATCTTCCATTCGAGCATTGGAGGCACAATTAGAACAACTTCCATCAAATCTAAATACTCGACCACTAGTCTCATTACCTAGTGACACGAAAAATCCTAATCCGATGGGGAAAGAACATTGTAAGGCTATCACTTTTAAGAGTGGTAAAAAAACTGGCGAACCATTTATAGGCTCAACTGTAGCACCTGAAGATATGGATAGAGTGCTCACAGGTGAGAAGGTTGAATCTGAAGAGTTTGTCGATGCATCAAACAAAGAAGTTCCACAAATTGTCACTCATATGTCTAATGTCTGACCTTTGAAACTGTCGATGCAATTAAAGGTGTCGACGCAAGCAGACGTATCTTTACCTTTACTTTTCCCACAAAGATTCAAGAAGAATGAGCTCACTAATATTGAAGCAACTGCATATCAACATTCCTTTAGTAAATGCTTTTGTACAAATTTTGAGTTATAGGAAATTTATGAAATGCCTCTTGTCCAATAAGAAGAAGCTCACTTATATTGAAACTATTGCACTCACAGAATATAACACCCTTAACCCATATCCATCACCAGAATAAGGTTATAGAGCATCACCAGAGTTTACTAATTAATTTTCAGACTTTTCATTTCATCAAACATTCATATTTATAACCAATCAAAATCAAAACATTAATGAGCTAACGTTAACCAATTTAACTTGTACATGCCATTATAACCAGAATCAAATCATCCAAAATTATCGATAGAACCAATGGATAATGTGATATATCTCCAACAAACTTCCAACTCAATCGAACTTCCGATAATCATTTCAATGTATCAAATAATTATACATATTACCAATAATAATTCAATTCCAATAATAAAACACACACATATATATAATATTCATTACCAAATAGCATTCACTTCAATTAAAATTATACAGAATATAGTTCATACGAACTTACCAGTCTAAATTGCAGAAATACCAAAATTTAGGGACATTTTGGAAATTTTCTATTTTTCTCAAATTTCTGCCCAATCTTGATCTAAATTAATATTTCATTCAATTTACTAATTTAAATAATATAAAAATTCATTTCATGCAATTTCGTCACTTTTTGACATTTTTACAAATTTACCCTTAAAGTTTTATTGTTATTCAATTTAGTCCCTAAGCCTAAAACGTGCAAATTATCCATGCTAGCTGAATATTCATATATATATATTTTCCTCCTCCTCTCCATTCCATATCCTTAATTTATATAATATGCTTATAAGTAACATTATCTATGATTTCACTATTTACTTGTAAATTTATTCAAAACTGTCCATTTGAGGCATAGCCACTAAATTATTTTTATCCTGAGCCACAGAACTCCAAATTAGAATATTATAATTTTCCCTAAAACTAGAATCACATATATTATTATCATAAAATTTTTAGAATTTTTGGTTTAGCCAATAAGTACAGTTTATTCATTAAAATCACCTCTATTCTGCTGTCTGGCAGTTCCGACCCTTCTTTACTAAAACTTAATTATCTCCTTGTACAGAATTTGGATGATATCCACGTTTATTTATTTTGAAAATAGACTCTTTAATTATTTTAAAAATATAAATTCTAAACCATAATTATTTGTGTACAATGTTTTATGATTTTCCAAAGTCAGAATAAGGGAACCCAAAGTCATTCTGACGTTGTCTCACAAAATCTATTATATCTCATGATTTACAATTCCATTACTTACACCGTTTCTTCTATTAGAAACTAGACTCAGTAATATTTAATTCCATATTTTTTTCATCCTCTAATTTCATTTTCAAAATTTATGATGATTTTTCAAAGTTAACCTACTACTGCTGTCCAAAACTATTTTAGTGCAAAATGTTAATTACTAAGTTTATAACTTTCTTATTCCCTTTCTCTATAATATTTCCCATCAGTTTCACTTATTTCTCTTTACTAATATATCAAGAACATAAGACTTTATATAAGAAAACTCTACTAAAACATCTTTTCCATACTATTTCAATAATATCAAATTTAAAAATATACTGAAATCTCAATGTTCTTACCTTGTCCTATTGATTTCAACCTTTAACTTGATTTTCTCTCTCCTCCAGCTTCAATTTCTTGAATCCAACTTGGTATTCTAGCTCCTCATAGTCTCCTTGTTATCTTTCTCTCTTGATGGCTATGGAAATTCTTTTGATTTCTAAGTGAAAATGGTGAATTTTTTGGTGGAAGGGCCAAATTGTAAAGAAAGCAAAAGTTTCTTTCTTCTCTTCTCTTCTAACGTGAATTGCATGGAAAAGATGGTGGGTTGGTTGCTTTTCATCTTTCTTTCCACATATATATACTAAATATTAAAATAATAAAATAATAACATATCATTTAAAAATCAAATTAAAATATTAATAAACTAATATTTATTTATTTAATTAATCTAAAATATCTCCAACATCATCATTATCTTCTAGATTTCTCTCTCTTATAAATGACCATTTTGCCCTTTATGACCTTTTAAAATTCCATCATTGAGTCATTACTTAATTTGGTAAAATTACAATTTAGTCCCTCATAATTCTTCACCTATTCAATTTGGTCCTAATTCATCCATTTTCCTTAGTTTCTAGATTATTCCACCTTTAAAATATTTGCACTATTGGTCGTTCAAATTTTTATTATTTACACTTTAACCCCTCAAATTTTGAGTATTTACCCTTGGGCAACAAAACTATTCTTACTTTTGCGATTTAATCCTTTCTTGAATTAATATGTCATAATATACTTCTCAATGTTGACATAACTCAAAATTACCCTTTTATCACTTTATTTCCTTATTTTATTATATCAAGAATATTATCTTACTTTCTTACTGTAGTAATTTTCGGGGTATTACACAGAAGGTTGTAGTGCTATTTTGACAAACAAGTTGCTCCCTAATTGAACGATCCTAGGAGCTTTACCATCCCATGTTCAATTGGAAATTATTATTGGGGCAAGGCTTTATGCGACTTGGGAGCTAGCATTAACCTAATGCCATTATCTACATTCAGAAAGTTGGGAATTGGTCACATGAAATCTACTGCAGTGACATTACAACTAGCCGATCGATCTTTGGCTCAACCTGAAGGGAAAATCAAAGATTTCTTAGTTCGTGTGGATAAATATATTTTTCTGAATGATTTTATCATACTTGACTACGAGGCAGACAAGGACGTTCCCATAATCTTAGGACAACCATTTTTAGCTACTGGCCGAACTCTTATCGATGTTTACAAAGGTGAACTAACCGTGTGACTGAGTAACGAGCAAGTCACCTTCAGTGTTTTTGAATCTATCTAATGCAAGGATTAAGAAGAATGACATACCGTCTATGTGCTAGATGATCTAATTGAGGAAGAACTCAATGACCAACGCACAGTCCTTTCTGAAGAGTTTACAGTGACATCTAATGCTGAGTCCTTAGACGATTATGGCAACATGGTTGAAGCTAATAATCTTGAACTCAAGCATGGAAGGAAGATTGAATCCTTGGACCTAGCCAACAGAACAACCCCAATTTTTAAACCATCTATTGAAGAAGCTCCTACTCTAGAATTGAAACCACTACCTTCTCATCTTAAATATGTCTTTTTGGGTGATCACAATACTCTCCCAATTATTATCTCCACAACACTGGATGTAACTCAATAAGAGGAATTGGTCTATATTCTCAAGCAACATAAACGAGCTATTGCTTAGAGTATTGTTGATATTTAAGGTATTAGTCCTTCTTTTTGCATGCACAAGATCAAGTTGGAAGATGAAAGCATGTAATTGATAAAACAAAAAGGAAGATTCAATGAGAATATGAAGGAAGTTTTCAAGAAGGAAATCATAAAATGGCTTGATTTTGGAATTATTTACCCGATTTCTGATAGTAATTGGGTAAGTCCAGTGTAATGTGTACCTAAAAAGAGTGGCATCACTATGGTTAGAAACGATACGGACAAATTAATTCCTACACGCATTCCCACAGAATGGCGAGTTTGTATAGATTATCGTAAATTGAATGCGGCCACAAAGAAGGATCACTTCCCACTTCCTTTTATTAACGAAATACTGGATCGGCTTGCTGGAAAGGCTTATTATTAATTTTTAGACAGCTATTCTGGGTACAATCAAATTGCTATTGCACCGGAGGATTAGGAGAAGATAACCTTCACTTACCCCTTTGGTACTTTTGCTTTTTTCTGTATGCCTTTCAGTCTTTGCAACGCACCAACCACATTTCAAAGGTGCATGATGGCAATATTCTCAGATATGATTGAAGACTCTTTCGAGGTTTTTTTGGATGATTTTTCAATTTATGGGAATGATTTTGATCATTGCACTGACAATTTGGATAAAGTATTGAAGTGATGTGAGGACACATATCTTGTCCTGAATTGGGAAAAATGTCATTTCATGGCAACTAAAGGCATTGTGTTAGGCCATCAAATCCCTAGTCAAGGCATTCAAGTAGAAAAGGCTAAGGTGGAAATCATTGAGAAATTACCTCCACAAATAAAGGTGAAACGTATTCACAATTTTCTTGGACATACGAGTTTTTATCGAAGGTTTATTAGATATTTTTCAAAAATTACAAAGCCTTTAAGCTCATTGCTGGAACAGAATCGAAAATTCTTCTTTATGCATGTTTGGATGCGTTTATCCAATTAAAAAAAGTAGCTAGTGAATGCACCCATTGTTGTTGCACCATATTGGTCTCAACCTTTTGAAGTTATGTGCGATGCAAGCGACTTTGTTGTGGGTGCGATTCTAGGACAACGAAAGGGAAAAATATTTCATGTCATCTATTATACTAATAAAACTCTTACAGAGGCTCAATTCAATTATACGACCATAGAGAAAGAGTTATTGGTTGTAGTCTTTGCTCTCGACAAGTTTCGTTCCTATCTTGTCGGCACAAAGGTTACTATATTCACTGATCAGTCGACGTTGAGATATCTCTTTGCAAAAAAAGATGCCAAACCAAGACTGATACGTTGGATATTACTGTTGCAAGAATTTGACTTTGAGATAAAATATCGTAAGGGTTTAGAGAATCAAGTTACAGACCATCTATCTCAATTGGAAGTTGGTAGTGAAGACGGAAATATATTTCAATTTGTCGACGCATTCCTAGATGAGAAGTTATTTGCTATAGATGCAACTCCTTGGTATGCAGATTTTGTTAATTATCTAGTGTGTGGAAAACTCCCATTAGGTGTCACAGGCTATAAAAAAAAGATTTCTTCCTAACGTAGTGAAGTATCATTGGAACAAGCCTTATTTATTCAAGGTATGCAATGACAACATCATTCGACGTTGCGCTTTGGAAGAGGAGATGCTTTCAATCCTGAAGCATTGTCATGATGCTCCTTATGGAGGTCATTTCAGTGGTATAAGAACTACTGCTAAAGTTCTCCAATCAAGATTCTACTGGCTGTCATTATTCAAAGATGCCTACAATTTTGTGAATCAATGCGATATGTGTCTGCGCACCATTTCTATATCCCGATGCAATGAAATGTTGTAGTAGCCACTTATGGAGGTTGAGTTATTCGATGTTTGGGGTATTGATTTGATGGGACCGTTTCTGAGTTCATTTGGAAATCTTTATATATTAGTGGCTGTTGACTACGTCTCGAAGTGGGTTGAAGCTGTTGCAATCCAAAAAGATGATGCAAAGACAATGCTAAATTTTTTTGACAAGTATATACTCACCCACTTCGGCATACCAAAGCCATTGATTAGTGATCAGGGTATGCACTTTCATTGCAACCAAGTGGCAACCGCACTGAAGAGATATGAAGTTAATCATAGAATTGCTACTACTTATCATATGCAAACCAATGGACAAGCCGAAGTATCGAATCGCAAATTTAAGAACAATCTTTAGAAGGTTGTAAACCCTTCGAGGAAAGATTGGTTTTTCTGATTGGATGACGTTTTAAGAGCATTGGAGACAGTATACAAAACTCCATTAGGGATGTCGCTGTATCAATTTTTTTTGGGAAAGCATGTCTCTTGCTAGTTGTACTGGAACACAAAGCAATGTGGGAAATTGAGCAAGTGAACATGGACTGTGAAGCGGCTGGAAAGAAAAGGCTATTGGATATCACTGAACTAGAGGATATTAGGACAAATGCCTATGAAAACACTGTGATTTATAAGGAAAAGACCAAACGATGGCATGACAAGATTATCAACAGGTTTTATTATTGCACCCAGGTAAATTGCATTCAGGTAAATTGCATTCACGTTAGTGTGAACCTTTTGAAGTTGTTGACGTATTTCTTTATGGTGCAGTCACAATTCGATATTTATGTAATGGACACCAGTTCAAACTAAATGGACAGAGGCTGAAACACTATTTTGGCAACAGTTACCAAAAGCAGGTAGAGACCATTAAATTGGTCAAAAAGTTTTAATTTTTAATTATTACTTTGTGATTTTAGTTTATTTTATTTATGTTTTTGTTAAAGTTTGTTTTCCTTCCTTTTTGCAAAATAATTAAGTACTATTGTTGACGCATTGAAATTTTGCTATCAATGCATTCTATAATTCTGCACTACCATTTATAACTCATTAAAATTTTGGGAATTTCAGATTCCATCATTGGATCAAAAATCACTCAGCTGTTTGATCCTTCTGAGTGGGCACAATTTCTATTAGACACAACTATTCTCGCCAGCTTTATATCTCTCCACAAAACAACACGCCTCTCCATCTTCCTCTTTTCACTCACTATAAATCCTCTTCCACTGTACCGACTATAACGTATACAACCAACCATTTTTATTTCCTTCTCTTCTCAAGATCATATATTTTCCTTCATTTTTGGTCAATAGTGATCAAAAGTAGGTAGAGACCATTAAATTGGTCAAAAAGTTTTAAGTTTTAATTATTACTTCGTGATTTTAGTTTATTTTATTTATGTTTTTGTTAAAGTTTTTTTTCCTTCCTTTTTGCAGAATAATTAAGTACCATTGTCGACGCATTAAAATTTTCCTATCAATGCATTCTATAATTTTGTACTACCATTTATAACTCATTAAAATTTTGGGAAATTCAGATTCCACCATTGGATCAAAAATCACTCAGCTGTTTGATCCTTCTGAGCGGGCACAATTTCTATTGGACACAACTATTCTCGCCATCTTTATATCTCTCCATAAAACAACACGCCTCTCCATATTCCTCTTTTCACTCACTATAAATCCTCCTCCACTATACCGACTATAAAGTATACAACCAACCATTTTTATTTCCTTCTCTTTTCAAGATCATATCTTTTCAACTTTAAACCATTTTCCCTCAACAAAAGATAGGAAAAATGAGAGGCTCAGTCAAGAAAGCCACCAAGTCTGCTGAAGAACATGCGTCCTCTGTTACCGTAGTTCATGAATCGAAATCCTCCAAGATAGTATAGAAAAAGATGCAAGTAATCTTTTTGAATGAAGCAACAAAGGAAAATTTTCAAGACAACAAGTTGAAGCCAAACTTCCACCCCGAACATGGCATTTCCCTTTCACAACAACAAGACTTGGGTAAGCAAGTTTACAAAACCATCTCGAAGTTGAAGCGGGAAACTTTTTACACTCATCTTGGAAGCTATTCTTCATCACTGGTATGTGAGTTTTATGCTAACCTTTATGATCATGAGTTAGAGTTCATTTTTGTTCGAGAAGGCTTAATACCGTGGGATGCTAAAAAAATCAATGAGTTGTACAACGCCAAGGTGGATGTAGACGAACGCTCCGAGTTCATTGAAGATATCACAGATGAAAATGAGACTTGCTGGTGAAAGACTTGTGTGTCGAAAGAGCATTGTGGACGGTTTCCAATCAAAAGAATTATACGATGCACTGTTGCTTCCTAACGCTGCAAAGTAAAATCTAGTTTCATTTTGTCAACTACAGGCTAAAGCCCTCTACTCACAGCACCACAGTCACCCTCTATAGAATGTGTTTGATACATTCCATCGTCAAGGATAGAAAGATTGATGTCGGCGCAATACTCCACAACGAAATTGTTGACTGCGCCACAAGGCAAACTGGAATATTGGCTTTTCCATCATTGATGATGTTATTATGTCAGCAAAGAGGAATCGTGCCCCGTGATGGTGAGGAAGTCCTGGAAAATAAGGGCCCGATTAATGAAGCCCCTATGGAAAGAATGAATCGCGACAAAGATATGCCAATACTGAAGGAGGTAGAAACAAGCAAGACAAGGAAGCGAAAAACCAAGGTCGACAACAAGGGAACAAGCCTAAATGCAAAGACATCATTATGGCGCAAAATGAAAGATGTTAAAAAATGGTCAATTCCATCAACAATAGGCAGATTAGGCTTGTCGCTACAATAGAGGATATGGAGAAATCCCAGAATTTGTTTTATGCTTATACCAAAGCCTGGAACAGTTATATTATAGCCACATTAAGCTAATTGAGGCCATCCCCACTACCGAAATTCCCAGTGTTTCCACCAACCATTCGAAATTATGAACTCTCATCCGCGGATGATGACTTAGAAGACTGAGACAAATCAGTGACATTCCCTCCCACTGTGTAGGTCTCTGATAATGACTAAGAAGAGGAATTCAGGGACATTGAAGAATGTCTGCGAAAGATTGATAGCTTGTTCGAGGATGGTTTTTTGTTGATCAAGAGGACACTATTGTTAAGAAGGAAGTTGTTGCTGAAGAAGACGAAGTTGCTGAAGATGAAAAAGAAATAGAAAAGGAAGATTCTGTTGTGAACATTGTCACCGCACCCAAGTCTGTGGGTGCAAATATTGATAATTTGGAGTGACATGGAGCGAGATCAGTAGAAGTTGCTGAGGTAACTTGTAACACCCCGAACTCGAAACCGACACCGGAGTCGAACACGAGGTGTTAACTGACTTTAACCCCTTATAAAAATTTATTTTCCAGACACTGCCCAATCTGTGTACTAGTCGTTTTAAAAATCATATCTTGATTTTCATAACTCGAAAATCAGTTTCGTAATTTTTCCCAGAAACTAGACTCATGTGCCCATCTATTTATTTTTTTCTAGAATTTTTGGTCAGGCCAATTAGTACAGTTTATTAGTCAAAGTCTCCCATGTTGCAGGGGTCGACTACACTGACCTTTGTCCATTACGACTTGGATATCTCCCTGTACGGGGCTTCAATACTGATGCCGTTTGTTTCTATGAAAACTAGACTCAGAGAGGAATCTATACATATATGGTACGACCCCTAATTATCTCTGGTTAATTTATAATGAATTTCCAAAGTCGGAGCAGGGAATCCAGAAACCGTTCTGGCCCTGTCCCACAAAAATCTGATTATCTCTTAATATACTGCCCATATGATCTTTTCGTTACTTCCTCATGAAAACAGACTCATCGAGCTTCGATTACATAATTTATTCATCAATTAATACCACTCCTACTATTTTTAGTGATTTTTCAATCTCATGACACTGCTGCTGCCAGCATCTGTTACGAAAGTAACTAGGTCCATTTCATGCCTACCCTTGATCCAACTCAATCGAACATTCGTGCCATTTTCGCATGGCTTAAAGTTTACATGCCAAAGTTCAAACACAACGTAATAGCTTATACATGCCAAAATGTTCTTCTAAGCCAACTAAGAAGAAAGTACCAAAACTTGCTATCCGGTGTGATGACTTCGATGACGGCCTGACCCCGCAAAAATAGATGAGTCCAAGCAACCTATAATGGGTGACAAGGAAACACCGAGTGAGTTTATAACTCAGTAAGTCATAAGCAATGCACTACCATCCATCAATAACATTATCACAAGAGGAAACAAAATGGAACGAGACAATTTACTCCATCCATACCGAACCATACCATAGTTCCTCCAACCTATCGATTCAATTTCATATCAATTCATGCATTCACATTCCATATACTCATCAATAGGACATTGAAGCATTTTCATAAATCAATTTATCTCCGTTACAATCAAACGACTAAACGGCCTTTCACCCATCCTACGATAAATTTTATGTACGTGACTTCAAGTATATTTGTCACATAGGTTCAAACTTACCGAGCTCAACACCAAGTATAAGCATAGCACCTATTAGCCATGTACTCAAGACACTTACCCGATCCGCTGTCCGCGATCGACTCAATAGTGTCGCACACATAGTGTCCATAATGATTCACGAATGTATATTGAGTCCGCACACTCAGTGCTATATAATCAACTCGCACACTTAGTGCTACGTAATCAAATCGCACACTTAGTGCTCCATAGTCAAACTCGCACACTTAGTGCCGCATGGTCAATTCGCACACTTAGTGCATCATATTCATTTCGCACACTTAGTGCAACATAGTCAAATCGCACACTTAGTGCTGTACAATTTAATCCCGCGCACTTAGCGCCAATCTCATGGTCGTAAATGGTTATACCCGCACGTTTAGTGCCGAGATCAACAACTCAGTACATCTTACCTCTTTTCTTTCCATTCAACAATTTCATTATCACATCCGTACATGCATATATATATGTATATTTATTCATTCCATTCAGCATCAATACATAAACATTACGACCATTTGAAATAACGCCAACTACATGCTTAATGACTTACCTTGTGTTGGGTAAGACGGTTCCAACTCGACTACTCAGTGATCTTTTCTTTGCCTTTGCTCGATTCACCTCCTTTAACTCCTTGAGCTAAATCAAACAAATTTAACTCATTAAAGTCTCATTTTGCTAGCTTATGGCCGAATATGACAAGGAGTTTGATGGGTCATATGGCCACCTTTTAGCTCAAATACACAATGGTCATATGCATTTTTAATCACATCAAATGATTCAATACAATTCACTCGAACATCAAAAGAGAACCTCAAGGTACTTAGTCCATATACACATTAGACATTAGAGTCACATATGTACGAATTCACGAATCGAATTCGACATATTAGCTAATTTTCCCTTTAGCCGAACCTTCTAAGTCAAGATAAAGCCATCAACATGCTTACCTTTGGCCGAACATACACATCAACTTAGGTGCTCATTTATGTGGCCGAACACACACATGTCTATGTTAAGGCCGATTACAACACTCAATACATTCTACAAGTATGGACACTTGCATTGACTAAACACCATTTCTATTATTTTTACTCCAAAGCCGAATGCCTCTCAAGCCCTAAGCTCATGATCCTTTCATCATTAAGCAAGTGTTATAGCACAACTAACATCCATTTTCAATTTGAACACCAATATAAAAATATTAATCATGAAAATCCATAGCCGAAACCTATACATGACATTACTCATTCCACCCATCGAAACAATATTTGTTCAAGACATCAAGCATTTTTATTTGGGTATTACATATATGAGCATTTAGAATTTATATTTTTAGCAAGATCAATTTCTTTCCTCAACACATTCTTCATCAAAACTTAAAGGAAGTAATCAAATTTCCTTCTTTAATAGCCATAGCCGAATGCTCCATCCATCCATCAAAGTTAAAAATTTTGCATGGTCTAAGTAAGAACCATGATAATTAACCTAAAACAAGCTAAAATTTCACAAGTTTAACACAATATACTAACCTTATTAAGCATTCAAATGGCTGAAAGTTCTTTGCCCCTATTCCTTCCTTCAATTCGGCCAAGAAGACAAGGATGAAGCCTTTTTTTTTCATTTGCTTTCTTTTTATTCTTTTCTTTTATTCATTAAATCCCACAACCCAATATCAATTTCACAAATATATTGCCCATCATCAACCCACCTTGGCCGGCCACTATAAGGAAATTGGGCAATTTGACATGCAAGTCCACCTTTGTGTTGACATGCACTAATAAGCCCTTTAAAATTAGCCTATCATATTTTACCATGTCTCATGTTGATCCCTATTTAATAATTCCTCATGCAATTGGCAAAATTAGGGAATGAAACTTCCACATATGCATGTACACACATAATAAACGTAGAATATAACAATTAATTATTTTCATAACTCGGTTTTGTGGTCCCGAAACCACTTCCCGACTAGGGTCAATTTTGGGCTGTCACAACTCTCCCCCACTTAAGAAATTTTCGTCCCCGAAAATCTTACCGGTAAATAGGTTTGGGTATCGTTCTTTCATCGAGCTCTCGGTTTCCCAAGTAGCTTCCTCGATCCCGTGTTTGAGCCATAACACTTTTACTAGGGGAACTCTTTTGTTTCGCAACTCCTTCACTTCACGAGCTAGGATACGCATCGGCTCTTCTTCATAACTCATATCAGCCTGAATTTCAACCTCCGACGGGCTAATTATGTGCGAAGGATCAGATCTATAGCGCCGAAGCATCGAAACATGAAAGACGTCGTGAATCTTTTCAAGTTCAGGGGGCAAAATCAATCTATATGCAACCGGCCCCACTCGTTCGGAGATTTCGTACGGCCCAATGAATCTCGGGCTCAACTTGCCCTTACGGCCAAACCTAAGTACCTTTTTCCAAGGCGAAACTTTAAGAAACACTTTATCTCCCGCCTGATATTCAATGTCTTTTCGTTTCAAATCCGCATACGATTTCTGACGATCTGTGGCTGCTTTCAGACTTTCACGGATTACCTTTACTTTCTGTTCGGCATCCTTAATCAAATCAACTCCGAAAATTTTACTTTCACCGAGCTCGGTCCAAAACAATGGTGTACGGCATTTACGACCGTACAAAGCCTCGTAAGGTGCCATCTTAATACTTGATTGAAAACTATTGTTGTAAGCGAATTCAATCAAAGGTAGATATCGTTCCCATGAACTACTGAACTCGAGGATGCAACATCTCAACATATCCTCAAGTATCTGAATTATCCGCTCGGATTGACCATCGGTTTGGGGGTGAAAAGTGGTGCTAAAATGCAGCTTGGTACCCAAAGCTTCTTGCAATTTCTTCCAAAATCGTGAGGTAAATCTCGGATCTCTATCCGACACGATAGAAATAGGTACTCCATGTAATCTCACAATCTGAGAGACATACAATTCGGCTAGTTTATCCAATGAAAGATCCGTACGCATGGGGATAAAGTGAGCCGACTTAGTTAGTCTATCAACCACAACCCAAATTGCATCCTTCTTACTTGTTGACAATGGCAGTCCGGACACAAAGTCCATTGTGACTCGGTCCCATTTCCACTCGGGTATCATGATCGGCTGAAGTAACCCTGAAGGCACTTGATGTTCCGCTTTCACTTGTTGACATATTAAACATCTCGAAACAAAGTCGGAGATGTCTCGTTTCATACCATGCCACCAAAACTGACGTTTCAAGTCGTTGTACATTTTCGTGCTCCCCGGGTGAATTGACATTCGGCTACAATGGGCTTCGTTCAGAATCATCGGAATGAGTTCCGAATTCCTTAGAACAGACAAACGACTTCTAAACCTCAAACAACCATCATCATCAATCTGAAACTCCGATTCCTTGTTCGGAACACACTCAGCTCGTTTTGCAACCAATTCATCATCGACTTTCTGAGCTTCACGAATTTGATGAGTCAATAATGGTTTGGCTTTTAATTCAGCTACTAACACATTGTCAGGTAGAACAGACAAGTGTACATTCATCGCTCGCAAAGCAAACAGTGATTTCCGGCTTAAGGCGTCCGCAACCACATTAGCCTTTCCCGGGTGGTAATCAATGACAAGCTCGTAATCTTTCAACAACTCAAGCCAACGTCTTTGTCGCAGATTCAAGTCTCGTTGAGTCATCAAATATTTGAGACTTTTGTGATCTGAAAACACATGGCACTTCTCACCAAACAAATAATGTCGCCATATTTTCAATGCAAACACAATGGCGGCTAGTTCGAGATCATGGGTCGGATAATTTCTCTCGTGTGGCTTCAATTGTCTCGACGCATAGGCCACAACTCGACCTTCTTGCATCAATACGCAACCCAACCCAAGTAGGGATGCGTCACTATAAATGACAAACTCTTTACCCGATTCGGGTTGCACCAAAATTGGAGCTTCAGTCAAATGAGTTTTCAGTTGATCGAAGCTTTTCTGACATTTCTCCGTCCATTCGAACTTAACATCCTTTTGAAGTAACTTCGTCATTGGTGTGGCTATCATCGAGAAACCTTTGACAAATCGTCGGTAATAACCGGTGAGCCCTAGAAAGCTCCGGACTTCGGTAACATTTCTCGGAGGCTTCCAGTTAAGTATGGCTGAAATTTTGCTCGGGTCAACTCGAATACCCGATGCGGATACCACATGACCCAAGAAGCTAACCTCTCTTAACCAGAACTCACACTTATTGAACTTAGCATATAACTGCTTATCCCACAAAATTTGCAACACTTGCCTCAGATGCTCAGCATGTTCGGTCTCATCTCTTGAATAGACCAAGATGTCATCAATAAACACAACTACGAACCGATCCAAATACGGCCTGAAGATCCGATTCATCAAATCCATAAACACCGCAGGGGCATTAGTGAGCCCGAACGGCATCACTAAGAACTCGTAGTGACCGTACCTCGTTCTGAAAGCTGTTTTGGGTACGTCCGAATCTCGAATCCGCAACTGATAATAACCCGATCTCAAATCTATCTTTGAAAACACCGATGCTCCCTTTAATTGATTGAACAGATCATCAATACGCGGTAACGGATACTTATTCTTTATCGTCACTTTATTCAGTTGACGATAATCAATGCACAACCTCATGGTTCCGTCCTTCTTTTTCACGAACAATACTGGTGCACCCTAAGATGAGAAACTCGGTCGAGCGAAACCTCTATCCGTCAATTCTTGCAACTGAGCTTTCAACTCTTTTAACTCGGTTAGTGCCATACGATACGGAGCGATCGAAGTTGGCGTAGTTCCAGGTACAAGCTCAATACCAAACTCTACCTCCCGAACAGGTGGCAAACCCGGTAACTCTTCAGGAAAAACATCCGGGTATTCACAAACCACCGGCACCGATTCGGGTTTCTTTTCTAACTCCTTGTCATCAAGTACATACGTGAGGTATGCTTCGCACCCTTTCCTTACATATTTCTGGGCCAACATTGCTGATATTATAGCTGGCAACCCCCCTTAAGTTCGCAGACTCAACTCGGATTATTTCGTTATTTGCGCACCTCAAATCGATAGTCTTGCTTTTGCAATTCACAACCGCATCATGCGCGGTTAACCAATCCAAACCAAGAATAACATCAAACTCGTCGAACGGAAAAAGCATCAAATCGGCCGGAAAACAGGATTCTCGGATTATTAGAGGGCATCTCTTACACACTTTATCAACAAGTACGCATTGACCCAAAGGGTTTGATACTCGAATTACGAGCTCAGTAGACTCAACAGGTAGAGTCTTACTGGTTGCTAAGGTTTCGCATACATATGAATGAGTAGAACCAGGGTCAATCAATGCAATCACATTAGTATCAAAGAGAGTGAAGGTACCAGTGATGACGTCGGGGGAGGATGCCTCCTCTCGTGCGCGAATGGCATATGCTCTAGCAGGAGTACGGTTCTCGGCTCGATCGGCCGTATCAGAGGCCCCCCTCTGACTACCACCCCTGTCTCCTAAAATTCTCAGTGGTCTACCTCTAGATGTCACTCCACTAGGTCTTGCACCTTGAATCTTATTCTTCTCATCCAGCTCCGTGCAATCTCTAATGAAGTGGTCCTTCGAACCGCATCCGTAACAGGCCCTGCTAGTAGACTTGCCCCAACATTCACCTAGGTGTCGTCTTCCACATTGGGGACATTCAGGTTTCTAGTGACGATTATTGCCCACACTAGCTACCGAAGTAGCTCGGGAGCCCATCGATGGTCTTGCCCTGATGGAAATTCCCGCAGTCGCCCTTGACTTATTAATGTCCTCCCTGAACTTCTTTACAGCTGAGAACGGAGCTTTACCCGTCGATCTTTTACGATAATCTCTAGCTTCAAATTCAGCCTTCCTCTTCTCCTTTCCAAGTTCTTCCGCCTTGCAGGCTCGTTCGACTAGTGTTACGAATTCTTTTATTTCCAAAATACCCATTAGTAGCTTTAAATCTTCATTCAATCCTTCCTCGAATCTTTTGCACATAGCAACCTCATCAACTACACACTCCCGGGCATACCTACTGAGTCTTACGAATTCATGTTCGTATTCAGATACAGTCATACGGCCTTGCTTGAGTTCCAAGAACTCCTTACGCTTCTGATCAATGAACCGTTGGCTAATAAATTTCTTTCGGAATTCCGTTTGAAAGAAGTCCCAAGTTACTCGCTCGTTCGGGACTATGGAAATCAAGGTCCTCCACCAATAGTAGGCTGAGTCTCGCAACAAAGATACAGCACATTTTAGACATTCGTCAGGTGTGCATGACAATTCATCGAACACCCGAATGGTTTTATCAAGCCAGAACTCGGCCCTTTCGGCATCATCAGTTACTATGTCCTTGAACTCCTCGGCCCCACGCTTCCTAATCAAGTCTACAGGTGGCTTACTCAGCCTCACAGGATCAGCGACTGATGGCATTACAGGCTCTTGGGGTGGATTATTCAAATTTGGGAATTGTTGGACAGCCGGGTTGGTTCGGGCATATTGCGCGACCCACTCATTCATCATGGTAAAGAAGGCTTGTTTAGCCCCCTCACCTTGATTATTCGCAGATGACTGAGGTTCAACAGGCGGCGTCCCTTGTGCAGGAGCAGCCGCTACACTTTCAATGTCATCCGCCAAGGTTCTCTCTACACCGGGATCCATTTACTAATCAAAACAAAAACATTTCAACCGCCAGAAGTCATCACACATTTAACCATTAACATTCGGCATGTATAGCTAGACTCATACGCGCTATGGTAGTCCTAGAACCGACTAAACCATAGCTCTGATACCAATCAAATGTAACACCCCGAACCTGAAACCGACACCGGAGTCGAACACGAGGTGTTAACTGACTTTAACCCCTTATAAAAATTTATTTTTCAGACACTGCCCAATCTGTGTACTAGTTGTTTTAAAAATCATATCTTGAGTTTCGTAACTCAAAAATCAGTTTCGTAATTTTTCCCAGAAACTAGACTCATGTTCCCATCTATGTATTTTTTTCTAGAATTTTTGCTCAGGTCAATTAGTACAGTTTATTAGTCAAAGTCTCCCATGTTGCAGGGGTCGACTACACTGACCTTTGCCCATTACGACTTGGATATCTCCCTGCACGGGGCTTCAATACTGATGCCGTTTGTTTCTATGAAAACTAGACTCAGAGAGGAATCTATACATATATGGTACGACCCCTAATTATCTCTGGTTAATTTATAATGAATTTCCAAAGTCGGAGCAGGGAATCCAGAAACCGTTCTGGCCCTGTCCCACAAAAATCTGATTATCTCTTAATATACTGCCCATATGATCTTTTCGTTACTTCCTCATGAAAACAGACTCATCGAGCTTCGATTACATAATTTATTCATCAATTAATACCACTCCTACTATTTTTAGTGATTTTTCAATCTCATGACACTGCTGCTGCCAGCATCTGTTACGAAAGTAACTAGGTCCATTTCATGCCTACCCTTGATCCAACTCAATCGAACATTCGTGCCATTTTCGCATGGCTTAAAGTTTACATGCCAAAGTTCAAACACAACGTAATAGCTTATACATGCCAAAATGTTCTTCTAAGCCAACTAAGAAGAAAGTACCAAAACTTGCTATCCGGTGTGATGACTTCGATGACGGCCTGACCCCGCAAAAATAGATGAGTCCAAGCAACCTATAATGGGTGACAAGGAAACACCGAGTGAGTTTATAACTCAGTAAGTCATAAGCAATGCACTACCATCCATCAATAACATTATCACAAGAGGAAACAAAATGGAACGAGACAATTTACTCCATCCATACCGAACCATACCATAGTTCCTCCAACCTATCGATTCAATTTCATATCAATTCATGCATTCACATTCCATATACTCATCAATAGGACATTGAAGCATTTTCATAAATCAATTTATCTCTGTTACAATCAAACGACTAAACGGCCTTTCACCCATCCTACGATAAATTTTATGTACGTGACTTCAAGTATATTTGTCACATAGGTTCAAACTTACCGAGCTCAACACCAAGTATAAGCATAGCACCTATTAGCCATGTACTCAAGACACTTACCCGATCCGCTGTCCGCGATCGACTCAATAGTGTCGCACACATAGTGTCCATAATGATTCACGAATGTATATTGAGTCCGCACACTCAATGCTATATAATCAACTCGCACACTTAGTGCTACGTAATCAAATCGCACACTTAGTGCTCCATAGTCAAACTCGCACACTTAGTGCCGCATGGTCAATTCGCACACTTAGTGCATCATATTCATTTCGCACACTTAGTGCAACATAGTCAAATCGCACACTTAGTGCTGTACAATTTAATCCCGCGCACTTAGCGCCAATCTCATGGTCGTAAATGGTTATACCCGCACGTTTAGTGCCGAGATCAACAACTCAGTACATCTTACCTCTTTTCTTTCCATTCAACAATTTCATTATCACATCTGTACATGCATATATATATGTATATTTATTCATTCCATTCAGCATCAATACATAAACATTACGACCATTTGAAATAACGCCAACTACATGCTTAATGACTTACCTTGTGTTGGGTAAGACGGTTCCAACTCGACTACTCAGTGATCTTTTCTTTGCCTTTGCTCGATTCACCTCCTTTAACTCCTTGAGCTAAATCAAACAAATTTAACTCATTAAAGTCTCATTTTGCTAGCTTATGGCCGAATATGACAAGGAGTTTCATGGGTCATATGGCCACCTTTTAGCTCAAATACACAATGGTCATATGCATTTTTAATCACATCAAATGATTCAATACAATTCACTCGAACATCAAAAGAGAACCTCAAGGTACTTAGTCCATATACACATTAGACATTAGAGTCACATATGTACGAATTCACGAATCGAATTCGACATATTAGCTAATTTTCCCTTTAGCCGAACCTTCTAAGTCAAGATAAAGCCATCAACATGCTTACCTTTGGCCGAACATACACATCAAATTAGGTGCTCATTTATGTGGCCGAACACACACATGTCTATGTTAAGGCCGATTACAACACTCAATACATTCTACAAGTATGGACACTTGCATTGACTAAACACCATTTCTATTATTTTTACTCCAAAGCCGAATGCCTCTCAAGCCCTAAACTCATGATCCTTTCATCATTAAGCAAGTGTTATAGCACAACTAACATCCATTTTCAATTTGAACACCAACATAAAAATATTAATCATGAAAATCCATAGCCGAAACCTATACATGACATTACTCATTCCACCCATCGAAACAATATTTGTTCAAGACATCAAGCATTTTTATTTGGGTATTACATATATGAGCATTTAGAATTTATATTTTTAGCAAGATCAATTTCTTTCCTCAACACATTCTTCATCAAAACTTAAAGGAAGTAATCAAATTTCCTTCTTTAATAGCCATAGCCGAATGCTCCATCCATCCATCAAAGTTAAAAATTTTGCATGGTCTAAGTAAAAACCATGATAATTAACCTAAAACAAGCTAAAATTTCACAAGTTTAACACAATATACTAACCTTATTAAGCATTCAAATGGCCGAAAGTTCTTTGCCCCTATTCCTTCCTTCAATTCGGCCAAGAAGACAAGGATGAAGCCTTTTTTTTTTTCATTTGCTTTCTTTTTATTCTTTTCTTTTATTCATTAAATCCCACAACCCAATATCAATTTCACAAATATATAGCCCATCATCAACCCACCTTGGCCGGCCACTATAAGGAAATTGGGCAATTTGACATGCAAGTCCACCTTTGTGTTGACATGCACTAATAAGCCCTTTAAAATTAGCCTATCATATTTTACCATGTCTCATGTTGATCCCTATTTAATAATTCCTCATGCAATTGGCAAAATTAGGGAATGAAACTTCCACATATGCATGTACACACATAATAAACGTAGAATATAACAATTAATTATTTTCATAACTCAGTTTTGTGGTCCCGAAACCACTTCCCGACTAGGGTCAATTTTGGGCTGTCACATAACTAGTGAGGAGCAATGCAATTTATTGGCAATAGTGGTCTACACTAACCACTCTAGGTGGCCTCTCCTACACAGCAAGCAACTGATCATGCCGCGGCAGAGCCGAAAATTGTGGAGCAATCTGAGGATCGTGCAAAGCCTAAAGAAAAGAAGAGAAAGCACTCCAAGGATAAAAAAATCAAAAGAAGAAGGAGAAGAAAAGGAGCAGGAAGAAACATCGTACAACCACATCGATGGCTGAAGATAACTGAGTTAGTTTATTTTAAGCTTTTGTTGTAGTATTTATGTTGCATGTAGCTGTAAGTTTTATTTTGAGTAGTACCCATTGTCATTGCATTTTTATTACCATTACATTTTCATGTTAGTGCATTGGGGGCAATGCAAACTTTAAGTTTGGGGTAATATACATGGGTCTTGGAAATGCACCCACATTTCAAAAAAAAAATTCGATAATGAAGCATGCAAGGTTTAATTATAGTTAATGAAAATTGTCTGAAAATTTTTGGTACATTCGATGGTAATTCTTGAATCATGTGAATTATTAATGAATGAATTGGATAAATTTGACAGAAGGTTGTACCTTCAATTCTTTGATGAATGGATTAGGTTGCATTAGTAATGGACGATTACTATCATTCCTTAAATCTTGAATGAATCTACTTTTTACAGTTGCTTATATATATATAGTTATAAATTAGAGACACTCCAAATTAGGTGTAGTATGGAATGTTGAAGAGGGAACACTCCAATACAAGCTTAGAAAAATCAATCTGGCCAAAGGTTGTCGTTGCATGAGTGCGTGTTGGTGCAATTACGTACTCCCTAGGGGTTTGTTGCACTCCACCATTACTTCTCAGAAACAAGGGTATAGTAATGCAACGATATCCCTTATTCTAAAAAATATATATAATATATAAATACTTAGTATTGTACAATAAATGTTTTATTGGTAGATAGAACTTAGGGTTTGAAGCATGATGCTAGCATTGACGACGTTGCAACCTTATTCATTCATGCTAATGTATTGTCGATGTAATATTCTTTCATCTGAATGTGATTCATTCATTGGGAATTTAAAGGGTTCAAGTTGCTAGAATGATCATTTGCCTTAGTAAAATTTTTGTAGCCTTGCTAGTTTCTGTTTTACTTGAGGACAAGTAAAAACTCAAGTTTGGGGGTGTGATAGCACTAGAAAGAACATAGGTTTTCCTCCTTACTTATTGGTTAAATTGTTCCATTTAGTTATCCTGAGCATATATTTTAGCGTTTTCATTTTAGTAAATTGCATTTTATAACTCAGTGAACCTAGCCTATTTTATCCTTAATTTTACTATCTTTATGCATTAATGTCGCTGCATGAGTTAATTCCAGATTGCATCCAGAACTGTCGCCGCACCTGAAAGCTATCTGGATAAGAACTAAAAATGCGTGAGCTGTCCAGTCTGGTATAACCAACCTGTACGTACAAGGACAGAATAATTTTGAGGAAATGACACCTATACTGTTGGAGGAGGACATAAAAGGTTGACATGAGAAGAAATATAAAGTAGGGGAGAGCTTTTTCTAGACCATCATCTTCTTCATCCTACCTTGAAGCTTGCGGCTATGGTAGCTTAAGCTTCTCACGGGTGAGCCAATGTGAAAATTAACGCAGATTAGCTTTTGACGATGAGACCTAACTACTAGACAAGAGGGAATAGAGAGATTCAGTCGAGTTCTCTAGGAATAGTATTCTCCACTCGATTCTTTCTTATTTCTTTCTAAATGCTAGTGATTACTCTCTGTTTTCTGTTTGTATGGAAGTACACATGAATTATTGGTTAAATGTTATCTTATTCAATCTTGCTTTTATTGTTTAATCCTGAGGTTTGAATGTTTCTTAACACGGAAGTGTTATTGCAGTCACTGACACTGGAAAGTGCAGTGACAGTTCGAGCCAACAAGCATTACAATGGCAGTTGAGTGAGGATTAGAGGAATTTAGTCCACTTGTTCTTAATAATGTCATATTACCATCACCAGAAGGTGGGGTTAATATGCATGTTTGAGTCTCAGATTAAATAGAGGAGTGACTCTTGGTAATATATACATTGAAATTTATTGCCTCAACAATCACCTATCCTTTTATACCTTGTGAACACTTAGTATTCTGCTAAAGATTCATGTTGGGGATCCCAGTTCATCATTATCATATTTTATTTTATTGTTTTCAAGTTGTTGCTCCGACAACTATCATCACAATTTATCTCATTTTTATCTAATTATTACACTGACATTAATAGACAAAAGACAACCATCCCTGTGGGATCGATATTAGACAGACTCACATCTATCTATTATACTTGCATCTACAGTGTACGCTTGCACATTATTGCTGCGACGTTAAACAGTCGATCATACACATTAATCATCTTTCCTGAATTCATTCATGAATTTTTAAGCATATATTTTAGTATATTTCAATAACATATAATCACATTCAATCACTTTTTTATGATAATTTGGCTCTTGAGATTATAAAACATGAAGTGAACTCTATCACCACACATCAAATGCGCTCCAACACACTCCAACACACCATACATACATATCCCTATGAATGAAGCTTAGCTCACATTCCCTTATCTCTCTGAAACTGTCCTTGGGCCTCAACGCCCTACATATATCACAACATAAAGGTGAGTACTCAAAATCGTATGGCATGTCAACTATATCCAACGGTCTCATAAGGTCACAAGGAAAAAATATCCATATTATTATCACATATTTACTTACATATTTTCCGCGCATATTCACTGCATATTCACATTAGTAGAACAATATAATCTCTATCATATGACATGAAAACATATCCACATATTTACTGTCATATAGCATGAGTAACATAGCCTCATATTAACTTTCACAATAGTCATCACAAGCGTATAGCATATATCATAGCATCTCATATATGTTCATGACTTCACAACTTCACAAATTCACAAGCAAACATATTTCACATTTAATCATTTGTGTGAGAACACTTACACTAAAAATTTAGAGTAGGGTTTCGGTTGTCTCTAAATTTCCAATTACACAATGAATTATCTATGAGTAGCAATCCCAAAACACTCACCAGAAATGCTTTTGCCCAAAAGCCAAAAGCTTAGACACACTTTTCCTTGCCTTTGCCTCTACTCATTGAAGGTCCTATTGACTTCGACACTTCAACAAGACAAACCACACAAACATATAATCAACAACTAGTCATCAACTCACCTTAAACAATAACAAACAATAGCCTAAGCTAAGTTCTCTTTTAATCAAAACATTCAACATAGGAAACTTTAAATTCGAATATCTCAACCTACACTTAATCTTTTTGTACAAAACGAATTTTAGTTCATCTACACATTCATCTCGACCAATTCCCATCTTTTAAACTACACAAAACTACACATTTTAAACGTATTAAATTTTTTTACAAGTATAGGCCATTATGATGAAAATTTATTAAAACACGAGAATTCCTTAACAAAACCTCAAAGTAGCTTTAGAAACCTTCTAATTATGTTAAAACAGGTTAAAAAATACTTTAAAACCAAGTTTTAATCCACAAACTCGAAAGCCACCATTAATGACCAAAATTTCAACTTTTATCTAAAACATGCATTTTAATGGCTAGAAATTCAATTTAAAAGTCTAGATAACATTTAAAAGTAATAAGAAGATGATTGGTTTCCTTGAATGCAAGAAAAAAAAACTTTGGCAAAAATTCAAAAAATCCACTCTTGAAGAAGATGTTGAAATTAATGAAGGTTTTGGGTGTTTTCTTGGTTTCAATGGAGATTTATAGTTTAAAGGATGATGGAAATCAAGAGGGATTAGGAGTTGGAGATCAAAAGCAATTGGAAGAACAAGAGGAGAGCAAGGGCCAACAGAACTAGTACAGAAGAAATAAATAACGTGAAACATGCTGTAGATGGGGGGTTTTTAGGTTGATTTTAAAATTATGGGTAAATTTCTTCATAAAAACTCAAATTTTTGACTATTTTACAAGTCAGTCCTATTTTCAAAATTAAAGATATTTAAAACTCATTTTTAGAAATTAGTTTAATATCCTAATAGCCTTTGTCGAAAACATTATCGGTTACCAAACATACGAAATTTTGAGTACATATATGCTAAAATTCTTAAAATACCCTTGAAACTTCTAGGCCCAATTTTGGACTATGACAGGTTATGTCAGGTTGCATTTGGAATAAGGTATTTGAACATTTAAAGGTTTGGTTTGTGGATGAACTTTGATATTTTCTATCTATAGTTTAAAGGATGTTTGAATTAAATCAAATTGTGTAGATGTTTTGATTGAATGGTTGTTGTATATATGTTTGATTTGTGGTGCCAATGAGGGCATATTGGTCTGTGGATAAACTTTGATATTTTCTGTCTATTGGTATGTTTTGTCTTGTTTAGTCACATTTTTGATAGGTTTGATTGTTGGTTATTATATAGCTTGGTTCCAAAGCATTTGGATGTGAAATGACTTGATTTTGTAGGTAGTTTGGGCACACAAGCCAGTGACACGGGCTACCACACCGTCGTGTGCCCTCCACGACCATATGACACATCTTTGTGATTCATTAATTTTTGGTGCAACATTGTCCACACGGTCTCATAAAGTTACACAGCCTGGTGACACGACCGTGTGACCCTATTTCTAAATTGTACACGGTCTGAGAACACAGGCGTTTGGAGTAGCCACACGGCCTGACCACATGGCTATGTGACCCCTATTGACCACACGGCCGAGACTGTTACCGGAGTCGAGCACGAGGCTTTACTTGACTTAACTTACTATTTTGAGACATAAAAATTTGCTTTTAAAATTAATTTCACTATTTACAACAAAGCTGTCCAATCACATAGTAGTTACTAAATTAACAATAACTCGAGCTACGAAACTCAAAATTTAGATACATAAATTTTCCCTGAAACTAGAATCATATATCTTCTTACCATAAATTTTTCATAATTTTTTTCTTGAGCCAATTAGTACAGTTTATTAGTTAAATTCTTCCATATTTCACTATTTGACTGTCGTGACCTCTCGCCACTAAAATTCAATTCTCTCAATGTATGATTTTAATATGGTGTTCTCACTTGTTTCTACAGAAAATAGACTCATTAAGAAATATAGAAATATAAATTACAACTCATAAATATTTTTGTAAAATGTTTAATGATTTTTAAAAGTCAGAATAGGGGACTCCAAAACAGTTCTGCCCATATCTAACTAAAATCCACATATCTCAGAATATAAAATTCCTTTTTCTACACCGTTATTTTCTATGAAATAGACTCAATAATCTTGAATTCTATATATCATTCACCCTATAATTAATTTTATACCATCCTTGATGATTTTTCACAGTCACGTCATTGCTGGTGTCTAAAATCTGTTTCATTGCAAATTTTTACTTTTTCACATTTTCTTGATATAAACTATCACTTAGGCATTCATAATACCAAACATATTCTTACTTAGCCATTATAATAGCTAAACATTATCACATATTCACACATCATCCTTTAGCATTATCATAAGGACATACATTCAAAATAACTAAGTCCCTATACATGCCATAGTTCAACATTGATCATCATAAAATACTGAGTTGTTGTGGTTGATAGTGTGGACGCTCTCTGACGTCTTTAAGATCCCTGAAGTAGGTTTGCAATACTATAAAAGAAAGAAAAATAAAAAAGTAAGCATAAAGCTTAGTAAGTTTACAAGTAAATACATAACAACACTTAACACAAATAATTATACTCAAGTAACATGATCCCTAATTTCCTCTTTACTTAATCTCTTACCCCTTCTCTTGCTTGTTTACTTAGCTAACTCATGATTATAACTTACTCTTCTCTTGCTGAAATTCTGGTTCTCAATTGATAACACAATATGTTCTTAACTCTTATAACTCACCTGAATTTTCAATTTATGCTTTTACCAGAACTTTCATGGAACATAATTTGTTTACTAGCCCGTTGAGCCACATTGGAATAGTAAGGATACTTGGGTCTCTTTTCTGATAATAACATGCCAAAGCCATGTCCCAAAAATGGTCTTACATGGGATGTTTCTTGTATTGTCAATGCCATATCCCAGATATGGTCTTACATGGGAGTTTTCATATCGGTGCCCATGCCATGTCCCAGACATGGTCTTACGGGGGACCTCTCATCTCGGTGCCAACGCCATGTTAAAGACATGGTCCTACATGGGACCTCTCATAATCTCAATGATGCCAATGCCATGTTCCAAACATGGTCTTACATGGGATCGCATCACCCAAATGTCATGACATTTCTATTCGATACATTCCAAAAGTTTCAACGGGACTTTTTAATACTAATTCTCTATCGTATCATACTTGAGTCAACATTAAATAAATTCATGAAATAAATATATAATTGCTGAAAAATAACAGCATTAATAATAATTATTAAAATATTGCATTTATTTACCGTAAATTTACCTCAGTACAAAATATAGCCAAATCCACCCATTTAGTTTTCAACCTTATTCTTTCCTTTGTCTAACCTCAGATTCCGTTCTTCTTGATCTATAATAGAAAATTTAGTTTATTTAATACTCACGTTTACCAAAAAAGCCCTCGACTCTAACTTTGGAAAAATTATGATTTTGCCCCTAAACTTTTACATAATTACACTTTTTCCCGAAAGCTCAGAAATTAAACTTCATCTCTTATTCTTATGTTTTATAACATGCTGAACATTTTTCCCTTCTATGACAACATCAAATTCGTACTCTAATACTTACTTATGAACATTAGGTATCTTACCGATTATGTCAATTTTCTCGTTTTCACTTAAAATCGACTAGCAAAAGTTGTTTAACATAATTTCTAGCTTCATATTCTATCATAAAACATCAAAATAAAAATATTTCACCTATGGGTAGTTTTCCAAATATAAACCCTAGGTTAAATTATTGCTAGAATAAGCTAAATTAAGCTACTAGGATTCCAAAAACGTAAAGAACATTAAAAACGGGACTTGGAGTCACTTACTATGAGCTTGAGAAAGAGAAGAAACCCTAGCTATGGCTTCTTTCAAATTTGGTAGCAAGAAAAGATGATGAACACAAAATTAGCACATCTTTTTCCCTTTTTAATTCATTTATTTACTAAATGACTAAAATGCCCTTAAAAAATCCTATTTCACTTATCTCATGTCCATTTTTGTCCATCACTAACTAATGGCCTGATTACCATATAAAGACCTCCAATTTAAAATTTCATAACAATTGGACACCTCTAACATGTAAAACTCAACTTTTGCACTTTTTACAATTTAGTCCTTTTGACTAAATTGAGTGCCCAAACGTCAAAATTTTTGAACGAAATTTTCACGAAATCATTTCTCAAAATTGTAGGCCATAAAAAGATAGTAAAAATAAATTTTTCCTCATCGAATTTGTGGTCCTAAAACCACTGTTCTGACTAGGCCCAAAATCAGGATGTTACATTTCTCCCCATTTTTAGGTATTTTCGTCCCCGAAAATCTTACCTGTGAAGAGATTTGGGTATTGTTTTCGTATAGCCTCTTCGGGCTCCCATCTAGCCTCATTAACCCCATGCCTATTCCATAACACCTTCACAAGTGCAATACTTTTGTTCCTTAGTTGTTTGATCTCTCTATCTAAAGTTTTTACCGGTTCTTCAACATAAGTCATGTTTGGCTGAATCTCAACCTCTATCGGTGAAATCACATGTGACAGATCAGAACGATAACGACGTAACATAGACACATGGAATACATTATGAATCTTCTCTAACTCAGTTGGCAAAGCTAACCGATATGCTAAGGGCCTGATTCTTTCAGTCACCACGAATAGTCTAATGAAATGTGGACTTAGTTTGCCTTTCTTGCCAAATCTGAAAATTTTCTTCCACAAGGATACTTTCAAAAACACTTTGTCACCAACTTGATACTCTATCTCTTTTCTTTTTAAATCTGCATAAGACTTCTGTCTATTTGAAGCTGCTTTTAAACAATCTCTGATAGCTTTTACTTTCTCTTTCGTTTCTTTAACTAAATCAACCCCGTAAATCTGATTTTCCTTAAGCTCTGCCCAATACAAAGGCGTACGACACTTACGACCATACAAAGCTTCATAAGGAGCCATCTTCAAACTCGATTGATAACTATTATTATAGGCAAACTCTACCAATGAAAAATATTTCTCCCAACTGCCTTGAAATTCTAAAATACAACATATGAGCATATCTTCAAGTAATTGAATAACTCTCTCTGACTGACCATTGGTCTGAGGATGAAAAGCTGTACTGAAGTTCAACTTTGTACCCAAAGCTTCCTGCAATTTCCTCCAAAACCGCGAAGTAAATCTCGAATCTCTATCTGAGATAATCGATAATGGTACCCCATGTAGTCTAACTATCTCTGAAACATATAATTCAGCCAACTTGTCAAGTGAATAATCCATACGAACAGGAATAAAATGAGCTGACTTTGTTAACTTATCAATCACAACCCATACTGCATCTTTCTTTTTCGGTGTCAACGGCAACCTTGCTACAAATCCATGGTAACTCGGTCCCATTTCCACCCAGGAACTAACATAGTCTGCAATAAACCTGAAGGTACCTGATGTTCAGCCTTCACCTGTTAACAGATCAAGCATCTAGAAAAAAATTCTGAAATATCTCTTTTCATTCCTGCCCATCAGTACATTTTATTCAGATCATTATACATCTTTGTAGTACCTGGAAGAATAGACAAAGAACTGCTATGTGCTTCTTGTAAGATCTTCCGAATAAGCTCATCATTTTTGGCACACATACTCTGTCTCTAAACATCAAACAACCATTAGAACCGATCTGAAAATCAGACTCTACACCTGACTTGCATTGAGCTCTTTTAGCTTGCAACTCACTGTTATTTTTCTGAGCTTCATAGATTTCTTCGAGAAACATTGGTTTAGCCATCAACTCAACTAAAATGGAACCATCATCAGATAAAGCCAAACTGGTATTCAAAGCTCTCAATGCAAATAAATATTTTCTACTCAAGGCATCAGCAACAACATTTGCCTTACCCGGGTGGTAGTCGATCGCTAACTCATAATCTTTAATCAACTATATCTATCTTCTTTGCATCAAGTTCAAATCTTTTTGAGTCATCAAGTATTTCATGCTTTTATGATTAGTAAATATTCGACACTTTTCACCATACAAAAGATGTCTCCAAATCTTCAACGCAAATACTATGGCAGCCAGTTCTAAGTCATGCGTCGTATAGTTTTTCTCATGTGGCTTTAACTGTCTGGAAGCATAGGTGATAACTTTATCTTCTTGCATAAGTACACAACCTAATCCATTCATGGATGCATCACTGTAAATTACAAATTCAGTAGATTCTATAGGCATGATCATACTAGGCATCAATCTCATACAAACATAGGAATGGGTCGAACCTGGATCAATCAAAGCAATAACATTAGTATCATAGAGAGAAAATGTACCCGTAATCACATCAGGGGAGGATGCCTCTTCACGAGAACAGATAGCGTATGTCTTTGCGGGTGCTCTAACATCTGGTCTAGTAGCTGAGTCTCTGGACGTACCCCTGTTACTTGCTCCAACTCCCAGATTCCTCTATGGTCTGCCTCTAGCAAGAGCATTTCCCAATCTCGCCCTCAATATTACTTCTCTTTTAACTGTTTCGGGACAATCTCGAATATAGTGATCTGGTGCACCACATCTAAAGCAAGCATTTTCATTTGCTCTACACTCTCTAGGATGACGTCTACCGCATTGGGCACATTTTGGCCTAGGTGGTCGGGTACTACCCGTACTTGCGACTGTAGTAGTCTAAGCTCTAGGACCCTCAAATCTTCTGCCTCTGTTTCTGCTAGAATACCTCGCTGAAAAATTTGATCCACTAGAGAATCTTGGATGTAGACTGAGATGATCTACTCATTTGCCTTTTCGTGTCTTACATTTCAATTTCAACTTTGCCCTTCTCTTTTTCTTTTAACACTTCTTCTGCCTTACAGGCTCTTTCAACCAGAACAACAAACTCTTTGATTTCTAAAACACCAACTGACAGTCAAATATCATCATTGAGCCCATCTTCAAATCTCTTGCACATATTAGCTTCGGTGGACACAAACTCCCGAGCATATTTACTAAGTCTGACAAATTCACATTCATACTCGGTCACGGTCATCTTACCTTGTTTTCAATTAAGAAATTATTTTCTTTTTTGATTTATAAACCTCTGACTGATATACTTTTTACGGAACTCCTCTTGAAAGAAATCCTAAGTAATTCTCTCACTCGGTACCTTGACACGAGGTTCTTCCACTAATGATAAGCCGGATCTTTGAGAAGTGAAACAACACACTTCATGCATTCTTTTGGTGTACAAGATAATTCATCGAAAACTCTGATAGTATTTTCGAGCCAAAATTTAGCTTTTTCGGTATCATCGTTTTTAGTAGCCTGAAACTCTTCAGCCCCTTGTTTTCTAATCTTATCAACTGGTGGTCTTTCTCTTATAACTATACCTGAGGCTGGGGAAGCTACATAGGGAACCTGAAAATCAAAAGGGGTGGAGGTCTAACAGTAAGATTCGTACGAATGAACTCAGCAAACCAATCATTCATAGCTTGGAGGAAGACTTCTCGAGCCCCTCTTCCCTAACTAACTGATACGGGTCTTTCACTACTATCGGGTGGCACCGTCCCTTCTATGGAGCGGCCGCATTACTCTCTATATCACCTGCGCCAGCTCGTTCAGGATCCATAACTATAAAAGAAAAAATTTTAAAATCGTCAGAAGTCGTCACACTATCAAAATATAAGTATGGCATGTATAGCTAGACTCTTATTGACACTGAATGTTTCGAGAACCAACTAAACCTGCTCTGATACCAAAAAATGTAACACCCCTTACCCGATACCATTTCCAGAGTCGAGCACGAGGCGTTACTTGACTTAACTTACAAGTTTGAGGCATAAAAATTTGCTTTTAAAATTAATTTCACTATTTCAACAAAGTTGTCCAATCACGTAGCAGTTAGATAAATTAATTATAACTCGAGCTACAAAACTTTAAATTTAGATCCGTAAATTTTCCTAAAACTAGACTCATATATCTTCTTACCATAAATTTTTCACAATTTTTGGTTAAGCCAATTACTGCAGTTTATGAGTTAAAGTCTTCCCTGTTTCACTGTTCGACTGTCCTGACCTCTCATCACTAAAATTCAATTTTCTCATTGTATGATTTTAATATGGTGTTCTCACTTATTTCTACAGAAAAATATACTCATTAAGGAATCTATACATATAAATTAAAACTCATAACTATTTTTTACAATATTTAATGATTTTCTAAAGTCAGAATAGGGGACTCCAAAAACAGTTCTGACTATATCTAACTAAAATCCACATATATCAGAATATAAAATTTCTTTTTCTACACCGTTATTTTTCTATGAAAATAGACTCTCTACGATTTAATTCTATATATCATTCACCCTCTAATTAATTTTATACTACCCTTGGTGAATTTTCAAATTCACGTCACTGCTGATGTCTAAAATCTGTTTCATTGCAAATTTTTACTTTTTCTCCATTTCTAGGTATAAACTATCACCTAAGCTTTCATAATACCAAACATATTCTTACTTAGCCATTTTAATAGCTAAACATTATCACATATGCACACATCATCCTTTAGCATTATGATAAGGACATACATTCAAATGACTAAGTCCCTATACATGCCATAGTTCAACATTGATCATCATAAAATACAGACTTGTTGTGGTTGATAGTGTGGATGCTCTCCAACGTCTTTAAGATCCCTAAAGTAGGTTTGCAATACTATAAAAGAAATAAAAATAAAAGAAGTAAGCATAAAGCTTAGAAATTTTACAAGTAAATAAATAACAACACTTAACACAAATAATTATACTCAAGTACCATCATCCCTAATTTCCTCTTTACTTAATCTCTTACTCGTTCTCCTGCTTGTTTACTTAGCTAACTCATGATTATAACTTACTCTTCTCTTGCTGAAATGTTGGTTCTCAATTGATAACATAATATGTTCTTAAATTTTATAATTCACCTGAATTTGCTATTTATGCTTTTACCTTAACTTTCATGGAACATAATTTGTTTACTAGCCCGTTGAGCCACATTGGAATAATAAGGATACTTGGGTCTCTTTTCTGATAATAACATGCCAAAGCCATGTCCCAGACATGGTCTTACATGGGAGTTCTCATATCGGTGCCCATGCCATGTCCTAGACATAGTATTACAGGGGACCTCTCATTTCGGTGCCAATGCCATGCCCTAGAAATGGTCTTATATGGACCTCTCATAATGTCAACGATGCCAATGTCATGTTCCAAACATGATCTTACATGTGATCTCATCACCGAAATATCATGACATTTGTATCCGATACATTTCAAAAGTTTCAACAGGGCTTTTTAATACTACTTCTCTATCGTATCATACTTAAGTAAACATTAAATAAATTCATTAAATAAATATATAATTTATGGAAAATAACAGCATTAATAATAATTATTGAAATATTGCATTTATTTACCGTAAACTTACCTCGGTACAAAATATAGCCAAATCTACCCACTTAGTCTTCAACCTTATTCTTTCTTTTATCTAACCTCGCATTCTATTCTTCTTGATATATAATAGAAAATTTAGTTTATTTAATACTCACGTTTACCAAAACAGCCCTCGACTCTAACTTTGGAAAAATTATGATTTTGCCCCTAAACTTTTACATAATTACACTTTTACCCCAAAGCTCGGAAATTAAACTTCATCTCTTATTCTTATGTTTTATAACATGCTGACCATTTTTCCCTTCTATGACAACATCAAATTCTTACTCTAACACTTACTTATGAACATTAGGTATTTACCGATTATGTCAATTTTCTCGTTTTCACTTAAAATTGACTAACAAAAGTTGTTTAACATAATTTATAGATTCATATTCTATCATAAAACATGAAAATAAACATATTTCACCTATGGGTATTTTTCCAAATATAAACCCTAGGTTAAATTATTGCTAGAATAAGCTAAATTAAGCTACAGGGATTTTAAAAACGTAAAGAACATTAAAAACGAGACTTGGAATCACATACTATGAGCTTGAGAAAGTGAAGAAACCCTAGCTATGGCTTCTTTCAAGTTTTACAGAAAGCAAAGATGATGAACACAAAATTTTCACATCTTTTTCCCTTTTTAATTCATTTATTTACTAAAGGACTAAAATGCCCTTACTTAAAAAAATCCTATTTCACTTATCTCATGTCCATTTTTGTCCATCACTAACTAATGGAATAATTACCATATAAATACCTCCAATTTAAAATTTCATAACAATTGGACACCTCTAACATGTAGAACTCAACTTTTGCACTTTTTACCATTTAGTCCTTTTAACTAAATTGAGTGCCCAAACGTCAAAATTTTCACAAAATCATTCTGTGAAATTGTAGGCCATAAAAATATAGCAAAAATAAATTTTCCTAATCGGATTTGTTGTCCCAAAACCACTGTTCTGACTAGGCCCAAAATCGGGATGTTACAAGATGTTTCAATTTAACCCAATTTTGATTCCAGGTTGTTTTAAATGTTCCATAAGCTCATTTTAAGTTCCAAATTGAGTGTAAAGCATGGAGATGAGTTTAAATAATTTATTTGCTTGTTATTCAATAGAAATTATAGAAAATGTTCAAAATTTGTTATTGTAACACTTTATAGCTTTGATCGGCCAACTAGACCGGGTATAGTGTTTTATAGCTCAATTGAAGCTTATTCTGTTTCATTTTCCTATTTTTCTTTAGTTATCATATTATGGAACCCAACGATATCAACTTGAAGACCACACTATCTAGCCACTCTTTGGTAGACCTTGAAAATGTTTTATTTTGGTTATGTGGCATGTAATATGCGTAATTTGTATATATACATATGTATTTGTAAATGTATGTATGTTTTGTGCTAGCACAGATGATGTGTGCTTGATGGTTAAATGGTATGGTTGCTCATGGTTTAATGTTGTAATCTTGAATGTGGGATTGAGCTTAGTATATGATAAAATAAGATAAGTAGTTAGTAAGTGGTAATATGGTATAGCATGAACTACTAGGTGAGATTTTTGTTGAAGCATATGGCATAATGGTTTTATCTTTGATTTGGATGTTATAAACTTGTCATGTACAATGGTTCTTTTAGTGGAAAATGTATTGGTGAATATACCTTGGTATATGGTTGATAGTTGGTGATAGAATTTATGGTATTTTGGTGATTCATATGGTATTTTCTTAGCTATACTCAAGCTTGAATGATATAGGAAACACTTCGGCATTGAATGTTGTTTGTGATGGTGCCTTATGGTATATTGGTTAGGCACATAGGATGGTGTTTTTAGTTGTAGTTTTGGTATGATTTTGATGCATCTGATTAGGTTTGAAGAATTGTATATTGCATGCTTGTGACATAAGTGAATATAGGGTTTGATAGCTTTTTTCAAAGGTACTAAAAGTATACACGGCTTGACATACGGCCGTGTGCCACACATGGGCATGCAGCATTTCCGTGTGGTTATTATGTTTTGGGAGGTGAATTGTGTACACGGCATCAATGGGTTACACAGTCTGGATACATGGCCGTGTAACTCTAACTTACACAGTCTTAGTCTTTTACTGTAACGCTCTCCACTCGACCTGATCAACTGAATCTGAGTATTGGGTGTTACGTCTAAGGACTGACATACTTAGACTTCTACTTTACTTTTTTATGTAACTAGTAAACTAATAAAATTTCTAAGTCTTTTACCTTGAAATGCCTCATTTTACTTATTATGTATAACTCCTTGTATAGTGTAAAATCACGTTAATGATTTTGCATAATACAACTAATGTATTCGCCTTATTTCAATCTTTATACATAGTATTACATCTTGTGCGCAGAATTAAACTTCTCCATAATGCTTCTCGTATAAATTTGTATGTTGCCATTACTTATAACTAGTTGTATGACTTCTCTTAGTTTTTTCATTGGTGCACCACAATCTTTCTCTTCTCTGTATGCACATTAGCCTGAACTACCACTCCTACGGCGTAGCCTTGGCATCGTCTCTCGTCTCCCATCTTTCTAACATGCCCTACAATCAGAGGCATCCATAATAGGGTCACAAGAACTTAGTGAGGCATTACCATACATTGATTCATCATCTCATATTAAATATAAAACATTGTGCTTCACTTTTCTACTTAGACAGGTACTTACTAAGATTAGCATTTCACATATTAACCTTTACTTACCTCATCTTCCTTCGTATTCTATAAGCGTTCTTACCTTAATCGTTATCGTACGACTTACTTACGGGTTGTAAGAGTAACTTACTCTCCATTCTTTTGTTCTCTCAAGCTTGTTACTTGCGCTTTCATTCAGAGTTTGCCACTTCACCATTGCCATTGAATCTTTGACCCTAGGTCATTTCACAAACTACGCCACTAAGGCGTATTCTTGACTTCAGATGTCTTCCCTTATCTCCGGAAGCTTCAAACACTTGCTTGATCAACAAATAGCCACGAAGGCGTTCATACCTCATTAGATAATCATAAAGGTGTCCATGATCAATAGATAGCCACAAGGACATCTACTTGACTTAGATAGCCATAGAGGCGTATATACAACATTAGATAGCCACAAGGGTATCCATAAGAAATAGACAGTCATAAAGGCGTCTATACAGATAGATAGCCACAAAGCGTCTCCATATAATAGAATTTCCATGAACGTGCACTTAACAAAATCAGCCTCAAAGACTCTCATAGAACAAATCAACCACCAAGGTATCCACTTTAACATACTTCACCTCGAAGGCACATTCACAGAGTCGGCCACTAATGCTCCATATAACAAATATCACTGTAAAGGCTCACGTATAACAGAGACAACCATGGAGGCTTCCACTTATCAGAGAACATATACAAAGGCTTCCACATTTGGTAAATGGCAATTTCGATGATATGGATTTGCCTGAACTTAACATCTTGAGGTTTGCCCCTCATCGCTTGTACTCACCCAATCGTCCTTTATCTTCTTTCCCTACATAATGCCATAGTCCCAGACTAGGTCTTACATTATGTGGTATTCTTATCCCTATATGATGCCATAGTCCCAAACTAGGTCTTACACTATATAGTCTTCTTGCCATAGCCATGGACTTCAATATCAGAATTCATGTTTACTGTCAGATAGACTCACACGCAAGCAGACTCAACATGAAGACTTATGCACAGACAGACTCATTCTTTCAGACTTTATCACACAAATGCATTCCCATTTCTAGACATGCACTCATGCACTTGAACTTTATGCACAGGCTTACTTATGATAGAATCATACTTTTAGACACATTCATGCATGTACATACTTTCTTTATAATAGAGGCACATCATCTTCAATCAAGCATCACAATTTTCACAGAATCAGCGTATCAAGCTTGTTTTCGTTTCACAAAACAGTCATTTAGAACAAAAGAAGTGAGCACATATACATAAGTACATACATGTAATAGTTAGTGTTAGAGACTCATAGATTCCTCACAAAAACCTTACCTTTGGCAACTTCAAACATCAGTATTAGGCTTCGATCGAGTAGATCAGAAACCCCTAAACGTTAAATCATAGAAAACTCATCAAGATCTGCTCATCTAACTCATCTTTCCTTTTACCTCAAACACTAAAATCACATAGCAAGCTCTACCAAGCTTGTTTTACCAAGCTAAACAGAATTGCTCTCCGACAGGTTAGCATGCAAGGTCGGGAGACTTACTTTACTAGGGGCATCTCAAAGTTAATCCTCTCATTCCTAACTTACCCTAAAAGATGATAGGATTTTCCCCTCATCTCACCCTTATATAGACAGAGAATACTTTATGGGAAGGAAGGGAATAGTCTTCTTCACTTACCTGGTCAACTAGATATTTTCCTTTGTTCCAGTGGATGCTTGACACGTGTAGTAATCCATGTGATAACCAGTTAGATGCATGACAACTATAAAAGAAACACGTACGGGTATACTCACTCTTAGGTCCTAACCCATTTTTCGTTAAGGCATAGCTGATAGCTCGACTGATCACGTGTTGGCGCATTAGACCTTCTTGATGGAAAATCTATTACTTAAGTCCACTATGTGCTTTACTGGGCATCCTTTCCTAACGGCGTCTAGCATCAGATTTTGTATAGACTACGCACCCACATATATGTCAAAATTCTTGGTGGAAGAATACTGTTTTATTTTTCTTTAGACTACAAGGCTCGCCATTTGTTAGGCCTTATACTAACCTAGAAGAGCATTCTTATCTTCCTTTGGTTCTTCTCTCTCGAGAAGAGAGATAAGATATCTTCTTGTCTTAAACGCTTTGACTTGTCCTTTGAATATATTGGGACTCAACAAACGTGACATCAATCAGTTGGTGGTCTTGTCCAAATCTTACAAATCCAAGAATACTAATAAAGTGATTTCCCATTGGTTCTCAACTATTTTAGTTCATGTTCAGTTAAGCTTTAACCATCATTCCCTTATGACCTAATCAGCTCAAGGCCATTGTTACCGAATACTCTCTATTGTTGATATAAGCTTTCCATCATAAGGTACTATTTCATATAATGTATTTCTCCTAAACTATGCACGCTAACTAGAGGCTCCTAAGGTGAATCCTTCCTTATTAGGCTTACTAGGTGCTTACCTAGTGTTCGACAAATCCAAAGGCGTTACTGGAACGACAAAAATGTGCAAGTGTACAAATTGTTATCAAGTAATAAAGTGACAAGTAAATGTCAACTTATTGTACCTATAGGACTGTGACAGAAAAATTTTATGAAATGTAAAGTTAAAAATTTGGTAATGAAAACAATATTTGATTTGAAAAAGCATTATCAAAACCAAAAATAATTTAACTAAGAAATATAAAAAGTAAAAATATCCAATGCGTGATGTCTAAAAGATGGGTTCAAAATCAAGATGACATAATGTTTTAGGTCAATTACATTCTTTAACTTAAAATTACTAAACTCAAGAAATGAATAATTTCACGTCAGCTTGGTATTTTTGCTAACTATACACATACAACCTTACTAAACCATTTAATCTCTTGAACATATTACTATGCCAATTCAAACAATTATTAATTTCATAAGCAAGCATCAAATTAAGTGAAGTAACAACATAGTCCTATATTGAAAAATTTTAATCACAATAATATTGCAAGTTATGCAAGGCTAAGTATTGTTTAATATCGTCACTAATTTAACCTTAGCTACCTTAGAAGATTAAACATGCATAAATTAAATACTGTGTCAATTAATTACAATTTCAATACGATTAATAATTAATTCATATGTTGCCTAAAAATTATCATGCAAGTATTACCTAGCCATGAATTTATTAATTGAACAATTACCAAGGCCTAATAACCACACGAACACAATATAATAATTTAAGTAGACATAAGCAATTATCTAACACGAGTTAATTTTAAGTCATTTAATTAAATCAATAATAACAACACAAAAAATATTCATGTCATGATCACAACATAAACAATAAAATTAAAGAGAAGGGATTAGGAAGCAAATCCAATATTTCTTTGAAGCCAGACTAGTGCGTTGTTCTCCTTTCTTTGCTTGTTCTGTGATCTGAGGCCTTCACGAACACTTGAATGCTGCTACTCCAAGGTGGATGAAATATCTTTTCAAGAGGGAAATCGACAAGATAATGAAACAAAGGAAATGGGAAAGCAAAGAGGGAATAAAAGAGAGAAAGTGAGTGAAAGAGAGAGATGTGTGTGAATGAATGGTGTGTGAAATGAGGAAGGGAAAAGAGTTATTTATAGGTGGGAATGACTACTAAAAGAGAAAATAAATTTCAGCCATTCCTCTTCCCTTGGACGACCATGCATGGTGCAAGTTTGAATGGCTCAAACTGTTATCGTTAACTTAGGCAAGAGGTGGAAGCATGAAAGTGGAGGGGCTTGAAAAAAATTAAGGAAACTTGAAGGCTATTTTGCAATTAATAAAATTAGATAAATAAGTGATTGAGTCAGCTATAGGGATAGTTTTGGCTGCCAATTTTCTTGGTAGATGAGTCTTCTTTACTTAGCACAACTAGGCCTCCTTGTCCTTAGACTTTATATTGATTTTTAACCCAGTTAATGTTGGGTCAAACTTAAATATAAAGTATGCTTAATAAATATTTTGGACCATGCATGGCTGGAAATTAATTAACATTGCTCTTGATTCACTTTATGCATAAAATTTCCCCCAACGGTTCATGCCTTTCGATGTGACTTTGAGCCAATTTCACATTTTGTGCAAAATTGTCGAAAATAAATCAAATTGTGAAATTTATTATAAAATAATTAAAATAATTATGTAATAGTTTAAGTGCAAATTAATTATTTTAGAATTAAATTATGAATTTCGATTGAAATTACTACGGAATTGTATGAATTAGAGCTCAAAAGATGCTAAAATAGTCTATATATTATTGTGTTTCCACACCCCCAAACTTAATTCATTGCTCGTCCCGAGAAATGCACAAATTGAAAAAGAAATGATTGAAATCACTTTTCAAAAAGATATTTAGAACTCATTTCCCCTACGATTATGAGTTTAGTGTAATATGCTCAAGAATAAGAATTTTGAAATTATGCAACTCAAGTATACATATTGTCGATATTATTCTCAATTGTTATCATGATAGCAAGAATAGACTAAATGATTCTCATAAAGATATGTTAATTCTTACCAATTTATTTTATTCCTTTATTAAGATAAACTGCAATCACTAAGTTTAACTTATGTCTTCATATGTTAATCTTAGCAATTTCTCTCCACTAATGTAGGCAGCACAGGAATCTAAATCGAAGGTCTCCTAAATAGGTTGTAATGTGGATGGGCTAAGGTAGGTAAAAGATAGATAAATTTAAGCTAAAAAATCCCTAGACTCAGCTTGTATCAGACCTTCGGAATAAATACTTGAAATACACCAATCATTTGCTTTGAGTTCACATGCTCTTTGTACATTTATTTCTTTTGAGTACATATGCTCTCTTTCTTTTTTACACGAGCATATTACTGTATTTTTTGAGCATTTGATAATTCTTTTCACTCCCTTAAACTTATTTTCATAGCATATTCTGGATAGACTGAGTCTAGTGTTTGGGACAATTTAGAGATAAGAAGTGATGGCTTAATATTGCAAAGGCTCAAATAAGATTAGGTCATATAGTCTCAAAATGGGATTCACAGGATAAATATTCATTAAGGTTGGCTTGAAAGGCTCAAACGATCAAACAAAGTTTGCCTGCATCAAGTTCAAAATTCCATGCTTCTAGGATTTCGCCTCAAAAATTACTAAGTCAATTCTAGAGACTTAACTTCCATGCATGCCTAGCTCTCTTAAAGAATTAAAAATTTATGTATGATTACAAATTTTATTTAGAGTAACATTGTCATAGTTCACTAACATATAATTATGAATAATAGAACCTTATTATACTAGAAGTTAGCATAATTAACAAAAATTCAAATTTTTGAACAAAATATAACTTATCATATTATAAGAATAATGTATCTTGAAAAATTTAATTTTGATCCCCCTACTTAAGATGAACAATGTCCCATTGTTAAAACAATAGAAAAGAAAATAGAGAAGTGATCTACTGTACATAGTAGACTTAGGAAAATAGGTGAGTAAGTTTGACTTTAATACCAGTTTTCCTAAGAAATTCAATCCTAGACATGTACATCTATTGCCACACTCTTATTTGCAATTTATCAATTTTATGATGATTTCATTCTTTTTTATTATGTAAAATAAACTAAAGAACCTGACCCTAAAAATTTAGATCCTAAAAGTAAATGAAATAAGTAGATCTTCCATTTATATTTGCAGACGCTTCAGAATCTGACCCATCTTTGTCCATTCCTTGTTTTGCTTGATTGCTCTTCCCTCTTCATATTGGAGTCCATGGTTCATATAAAATCACAAATCAGGCACAAAAATAAACATTATGAATATTTTCAAAAAGCGCTTCTCATTGAGTCATCCCTTATTTTTAATATCTCTAGTAAGCTTGTTGTTTCCACTGCATATGTTGCATTAGGTCCTCAACTTTGATAGCTCATCACGAAACCTGGGCCAGGTGAATGAGTTATGAATATTGAGGTCGCCTGTTAGGTTCGGTCATTGTTAGCTTTCTGCTTATC